>NC_090311.1:41397500-41702500 GCF_039906515.1 Pseudorca crassidens | reverse complement strand
TTTATGATGTTCACAGTCCTGATAAATAAACACAAAGGATAAACCATTGAATTCAGTAACTTCAAAGACAGAAAATGATCAAGAGTGTCAGCACCATCAAACACTGCTATTAAAAACGCAGGCTCAGGCAGCAGTTTGTGAATTGCTTGGATGCTTCCACATTTACACTCCAATCTGGGTTAATTTGAATACTATATCTAGTAGTCACTTCTGCTTTTCTCATTATCCAACAAAGTGTTAAAACATAGATGAGGCAGGAGGTAGTATGTGTGAGAGGAGATGTTCCTCACATCAACAAGGTTATTGATTGAATATACATGTATATATCAACATATATACACATATATATGTATATTTATAAAAATTATATTGTAATTCATGTGTTCATCCCACCTGTTTTAAAACAGTTTTTCAAAGAGGCAATGAAAAATAGAACTTCAAAGAACTAGCAAGGTAAACTCACAGAGAAATGTGGTCAGTTATCTACTTTGGTAACTTATAAAGGATATTCTGGGAAAACAGATCAAGGTATTGTTCCCTTGATAGGTTGTATATTAGCATTTAACAGTTCACAAATTATGATCAAGGTTTTTAAAACTCTCTAAGTGTGTGCTCATGAAACCTCCTGAAAGTAAATACAGGCACTGGTCTTTTGGAGCGTTTTTTAGTAAATATCTATTAGGCCCTGAAAGCCAAGTATCTATTTGTCTTGCTAACTCCTGAGCTCAGTGTGAACTGACTACCCTTCCTTGCCCTACATGTGTGAGGAGGTCATGAACTGAGGAGAGTCTCCTTTCAAAGCGGGAGTAGAGAAGAAGGCATTTTTTTATTCCTATAACTTAGGGATGTCTTTGCTTGGAGCATAGTAGTGAAAGGATCATTCTGGAATGTAGCTACACAGAGGCATCCATATCTGCAACATATTCAAGCCCAAAATGAGATAAGTGAAAGACATATGAGGAAAAACTAACACAAATCTATTCCCTGGAAAAAATGTTAGGGTTTTTCAAAAAGTTGGGGGAAGTTTTACGTCTTAGTGGTCTGTATTCTCGCTTGAAGGTGAGCGAACATCTTAGGTAGAGTGTTGTCTATTTCTTCCTTTGTAGAGACTGCAAAATTATACTGCCAAGAGAGGTCCTAATTATGTTTCTAGGCATGGCCTTAGTGTTTTCTAAGTTAAGACAGAGAGAATGGGGTGATATATGGTTAAGGAATTTAAATGGAAACATGCAAATTGTCTCTATACTTAGAGAGAAAGCAGAAATATCAAAAGGAAGTATGGAAATGCAAATTTCTTTAAGCATTTATATATTTTATGAAAGGCCTGGATCTTTATTTAATATATCAGTTTTATTAAACCAATTCATATTAATTCCTATTAAATTATTCATTCTTATTTTGAAAATTATGTTCTGTTTTATTGCTAAATTGACAGCAAATTGGGAAAACTCCCATTCTGCAACCTGAACAAAGGAATTCAGGTATTTACTTGATTGTATTTGAGTGGAATTGAACACTTCTAGAAATAATTTACTTTGAATATCCCATATCATATTCTTCACTGTAAAGAAAATAATGGTAATAGCTTTTAAATGCCTACTTAAAATCTAATTTATTATATCAAGTGATTTTATTCTGTTTGTCTAAGTGTGCTGATAAGAAGTAAGATAAATGAAGGGAGAGGGAAAGATGGATCAGGAATACAAGTAAAAGGAAAATGATAAGCAGTGAAAGAGATGCATGCCATGGAGATAAAAAAAGAGGAGAGTCAGTGGGAGACCAGAAAATGAGAGGGCAGAGGAAGCCAGACCTAGAGGAGGCAAGGATGAAAGAAAATTCAGGCACAAGTCAGGAAACTTGGGAGGATAAAATCATGCAGAGAAATAATATAACTAGGAAAGCCTCAGCCGAAGAGAAGACAAAGAATATAATCTAATATTTACTAGATTAAAATATATACACATATGTATATATACATACATATGTGTATATATTATATATCTATATATATATATATATGAATTATGTTATTGGAACAAGAAGTTCAAAACTCAAGCCAAAATTTCAATGGTTAGGTATTTATTTGGATCTCCTTTGTAATATCATTCAAGCTTCGTTACAATTTGAATCTACTGATTCTGCTTCCTTTATAAAGGAGAAAAGTATCCACAATTTAAGTATAAAAGAAAGGTTTACATTATTATATGCAGACATTCAAAATTGAATGATTAAGAAATTTTTATTTGAGGAACTTTTAATGGACTTTACATTATATAAATTATAGATTAAATATTTCAATTAAGCACATTTGTATCAAAAACATATCCATGTTTTTATTTTATAGATATATCCTCATCAATATTCTACTCAACTAGTATTCATTAGAGCTCCTTTGGTTTTAAGGGAAAGAAAACCAGCTCAAATAAGCTTAAGCAATAAGCAATGTTACAGGGAGTTCTTCAGCCATGACTACGTCCAGGGACTCAAACAGATTTCTCTTTTGATGTCTTTTTTTCATGTGTCCCATGGTGTTGGGCTTTTATTCTTAGTCAAGTCTGGTCCACCCAGATGTATGTTAAGGCTGCTGATAGCCAAATACTTAGCCTCATGACTGCAATTACTAAGGAAAAGAGGCCTTCTCTCTCCTGGCATGCATAAATAAAACTTCAGGGGATAATCTAATTTATCCTGTTCAGGTCCTTTAGTTGTTATTGGTGGTAGGTATGGTACTGCAACTACCACAAAGAGGGCAAAGGAAGTGGTTGCCCCCCAAAATCAATTTAAAAAAGAAGAGATGCTAGGCAAGGATAAAACAACAGATGATACATACATCTCAATTCTTGACAGCCTGGTTACATACACACACACACACACACATGCATACATACATACATACATACATATATATGTTTCTAATAGAGACAATTTCAAATGGCCCCCTCCACACCTAATATAACATAACTATCCCAACTATAACTCAAATTATCCTTGCCCAGAAGGAGAACATTTAAAGTTGTGGTTTATACTTCTCATTTCTCTCTCATGTTATCTAAAAGACATTTGCCATCATGTTTATTGAGACTTAAAGTAATTCTATTGAATGAAATTTGCTTAATATAGCCAATACTTACCAAAGTATTCTCTGTCTTCACACAAAATAAAAGGAAGTCCAAATACTCAACACATTGAAACATCCCTCACTCCTGTTTATAAATTTAATTTTTTGTTAACCTAAATTTCACAATGCAAATATGAAAGAATAACTCAGAGACAATTAGTTAAAATGCTGAATATGTACTTATGTATACATGGGAAAACTGACTGTGAAGTTTTTTGCCCTATCAAAGGCAAAGCTGGGTCTTACAAAGACAAAATCCAAAAAGTGTCACACACAAAAAAGTGACTGTTTTGTTTAGGCAAATCATTGGTTTGTCAGATGAGTTGCATTGGAGCTCTGTATAAGCTCTTTACTGTTCCACCAATTCCATAAACTGTGATTTCTTTCTAAGATCTGTGTGAGTCCATCTGGCCCATTAGGCGGTAGGTTTTTAGTTTAGTTGTTGTTTTGTTTGTTTGTTTTGTTTTTAACATCCATGGCTTGTTCTCAACTTATGGCACAAAAAGTAAAATTGGAGCACAGAGTCAAACAAACACAGAATCCAGTGATGCAATCATGACCTTCCTCTGTATCTACATATTCAAAAAATGACTGTTGATGCTCTCCCATTATGTACCTGACACGATGTAAGGATGTAAGGGATGGGTACTGATAAGTAATAAGGTAGCTTTTCTTCTTGCACTCATGGAGTTTGCAAAACAGGAGAGAGCAAGTAACATTAATTTAGCATCCACTATGTTCTATGCACAGTACTAAGTAAACACTTTACATGCATTTGTTATTATGAATAGTATACTAGTATGAATGAATAGTATGAATGATAACTCAATAAGGAAAACATTGCATTATCCTGATGAGCCAACAGACATCTTTACTTCATTCTTATTTGTCTTATGCAGTAGATTATATAACTAACTTAACTGGTTTAAAGTGAAAAATACACAGCTGGATCTTTATGTATGGGGCTATGTTTATACTGACTCATAAATCATGCCTATGTTTGATATGGTATCAGTAAGACCTATAATATCTTACCATATTTGTATCTTAATACCATATATCTTCTTCTTCCCTGTTTTTTCATTCATATTTCTTTTTGTAAAATATGTCTGGAATTTTAAGTAATTTTATTCTCCAATTATTGTACTCTGCACTAACGTATGACTAACTAATGGATATGACTGGAACTGGATGGAGCCTTAAGCATTTTAAGAGTGAAGCATATTAACTCAAGTAAATTTATGCAGTATTTTAGTTTGAATAAATTTGATTTAGTTCACTCTCTAGAAAAATCCATATACTATTTAGTTGTGTTTTTAACAAAATTTTCTATTAACCATTTCCTGTACTTGGTACCTCATGAGAAAATTAAATCAACATTGACATTACTTTCTACATAAAGAGAAACTATAAGCATGAACATGACAAATAATTTTACCTAATATATGAAAATATTGAAGATTGTAGCTTGAATCTGGGAAGAAGATACATAAATGAATTGACTGTGTAATTTTTCCTGCATGTTTATAATAATCCAATTGTGTGAACAATACACTATAATTGGTTATTTTAATCAAAGTTTTTTTTCTTTAAAGAATTTTGAAAAGAGCTGAAATATCCATATGGAATACTATCTTTGAATTGAAATCTAAATTAATCAAATCTGATAAATATAACTTCTTGAAATTTGATAAACTGATAATAATTAAATGATGCACTATATATCAATGTCAAGATTTCTTTAGATTTTTTCTAGTGAAAATCTATTTCTGTATTACCAAGCAAAAAAAAAAAAGATACAGTTATTCTTTTGAAACAATTTGATGTGTATCGTATTAATGGGGTATATTATTTTTAGTCTACCAAGATTTAATAAGAATTTAATTTTGATTAAATCATTAATTAGGATTTAAGACTGATTTAATTTTGAGCATCCTTGGCTCAAATTATATTTAGTTTGATGTGATATTGTATATTTTTAATATAAATTGGAAGCCATGGGAAGAAAGAGTACATCCATTATTTGCCAAACAGTATTTACCAAGAATAACAATAATGCATCCTTGGCTCAATGTTTGTTGATTGCATTATGTCCATCCACTAGAATATCACTCTTAAACTAGAGTTTAAAATGTTTTTAAGGAATTAGCAATTTCCTGGTAATTTTAACCTAAAGAATTTAACCCGAAGATTCTATCTTAATGAAGTTTGATGACCAGTCTTGTCCAAAACCACTAGTAAGTTACTCAATCTGCCACTTTGCTTGTCAGTAAAGATCCATGTAATAAAGTTCAAGTACAACAACTTAGGGAAGTTAGCCAGCACTCCACAGTGCTGAGGTCACCTTTCTGTGCTCAGGGAACAAGAGAGACCATTTTAGCCTCTTCTTAGTCTGAAGTGTATTAGTTTATTGTTTCTTGCTTTTAGGAGAGCTTTCACAAACATTACAGCATTTATCCTTAAAATAGCTCAGTAGGAAAGACAAATACTGTTCTTAAGTCATGGTTAAGAAAAAGAAAATGAAGGCACAGAGATTAAGTGACTTGGTAAGATTAAATAAGTAGTTGGGGTAATAATGAAATTCAAGAAATATTTGAATCCATGCCTCTGTTTTATTAATTTATACCAACAAACATTCTCTGGTGCTAGATGTATCTGTGTAATATGTATTCTGTATATCTAACAGACATGGGTGAAATATTTATGTGGATAACCCCTTATGTATCTGTATCTCTACTGTTAATATTAGTCAGCATGTGGCTGCTGAATTTAAAACAGGGAATTAAGAGTGTTATTTATGAGATAGATTTTTAAAGATTCTTCTTCTTTCTCTATTCAGTTATCTCTGTTGCTAATCTATTTGAACCCAAATGGTGGTCTTATTTTCATACAAATCACTGAGTTTCACATTGTTTCACATGTTCAGACTATGCACCATCCTTCATGTATTTCAACTGTGTACGCCATTGATTACAAGGGATGATAGCTGGGAGAATCTAAAAGAATGCAAATCCCTCATGACTGCTGATAAGCCAGCAGGACCGTGCTTTCCTGTCTGTTAGCTATATAACATTTTCAATGTTTACAAATCCTAAATGTATATTGGCATCATTTTTTAGGAGCATAGAAAGCAGCAAAGAATGTAATAGAATCGGCCAGTTCAATGCATTCATTCAGGGACTTATATACCCCATAAAGACTATAAAGCCAAAGGGATTTGTATGACACATAGAAAAGATTGTTTTATTCTTCAAAGTGTTTAAAATGGCATTAACTGTATACAGCTTCTGCAACAATTGTTAGTTGTTAGTTACATATTCCTGATAATACAGATATAGCTTGCAAAGCAAATTAGAAGTACTAGAAATGTTCTTTAATTTCCATTCCTCTGGATAAAATATTTTGAATAATAGCTTCAAAATAAAAGAAGCTTTGTCTAGGCATTTTATTAATTATCGATTTTGAAAGAAGCTCATGAGACTTATTGGTACTAGATATTTTTTCTTAATAGAACTAACTAGAAATATATCTGATATCCTTCTTAAAATATTGGGAAAGACATTTAGATTAAAAGTTTTATAAATAAATGTTACCACTTTTTAAAAGTTTTTGCTAAGACCATGGGAGGTGATAACGGTATTGAATAGTCTGAATATTTTCTTCTTTTTTTAATCGAGAATTAGCCTCTTTCAACTTTTAGATTGGGAAAAGAAGCATTGTAAATATTATAACTATATATCAACATACAGCTCTCTTTGCCCAAGTTTTCTATAACACAGAGTGCTGGACTAGACTGGTTTTTAAGTTTCTTACTAGGTGCAATATATTATGTTGCAAATTTCCAGGCTCTTTGTGCTGGATACTCTTGAGTATTTGAAAATATCAGGATATTATTGTCAGTTATATGTTTAGCAGGTGCCATCTGTTTGTACATATTTCATAAGCAATTTTAAAAGCACACCTGTTTGAACAACAGCAAGATATACTGGAACAATCATGGACTTAGAATAACACAAACCTAATTACGAATCCTGGCCCTCCTACCAACTAGTTAAATGTATCAGGCAAATTTTTAACCACACTTAGCCTTAGTTTTAATTCTTCAGCATAGTAGGGATATTTTTTATCTGGTAGAGTTGTAAAGAAAAAATGAGCTAGTGTGTATAGTACTTATACTTGAAATACTTCCTACTAATTCTGAATGATGCTTTGAAAACCATCTATCTAATATAAATCTAAATAAATGTATGATATCTTAATATTATTAATATACACCGTTTTCAAAAGTATGTAGTGTCATATATAGTAGAGACTGCATGCTCACTAAATGTTATTATCTTTCTTGGTATTTCTCTTCAATATACTTTTAACTCATATTTGTTTATTATAAAGACATAACTTTTTTACCACTATTGCCATTGCATGTAGTGCTAGTATTACTAAACAAATATAACCTAGATATAACCACCATCAATAAAATGGAGAAATTACTAAATTTTTATTGCTGGTGATGTTGTTTGAGTTAGGAAGAACATCTTGAATTTTAGGTATCATTGAATTTGCTGCTGGCAATTCTTAAACAATTTTTTGTTCTGTAAACTGCCAAAAATTTAGATACAAATTTTTACCTGTGAAATAAATATGTCTGTAATATTTTTACCAAATTGCCTTATCTATTTGCACTTTATTCTGAGTACAAAAATATGAAATCTGCATTAAGTGCAGAAAAATAAGTGTATTATTGATTTAAAATAACATTAGAAAGATGGTAATTTATACAAAAGAATGTTTGAATTGTCTCCAAAAATTTTTTTCAAAGAAATTGAAATTTTAAAATAATTAAAAATTTGAGGATGGATTTGATGACACAGTGAAATAAATTCTTTATGACTTGATTCATCACAGTAGAAATAGATTAACACTCTCATTACCAAATCTTTGCCCTAATTGGCCTGTATTGAGGAGACTGTTTCCTTTTGTTGGTTTACTAGAGTGTTTAAAGAGGAAAAACTATAGCTATGGTGATTAGTTATTTACTCTATCTTTAACTTTTTTTGATCCTGTGGATAAGTTAAGAATTTCACATTAACAATATAAGTTATCTCTCTCAAATTTACCAATTGGCCAGTATCTCAAAATTTACCAAATTTACCAATCTCTCTCAAATTTACTCAAAACTCTTTTAGAATAAAATAGTTTTTAAAAGAGTGAAAATGAATAATTGTAAAAAGAGATGTAATAAAATTAGACTTGGGAGAACAAAGAAATTAATTTCTCCAACTCTATTTTAAGTTAACTTCAAATAAAGGAAGACAGAAAATAGGAAGGAAGAAGGGAGGAAGGAAAGAAGAACGGGAGGGAGAGAGGATATTGCATCTATCTTAGTGGTAGGATCCTTGACAATGAGGTAATAATATTACTGATGAGAGCACTAACACCCTGTACTTCCCAACACATACAAACAAACATACACACACACACACACACAACTCTCTTTAATGTACGAGGAAACAGATCAGAGAAATTTTAAAAAGATGTTCAAAGTCATTAGTCTTATATAGTGAAAAAAATCAGCATTCAAACCAAGATCTGTTACTCCAGAGCCCATGTTCTTAACTGTACAGTGCAGGCTGGGTAAGTAGTCATTTACTTCAAGGAAAACAAAACCCCAAGCAAACCCCTACATTTTTAACTTCAAACTCTGCTACCACACATTTGACTTTTCAATTGCATTGACCTTTGTGACCTTTGCTTAAAGGTACAATAAAATTGAATAATAAGCAAAAGTACTTGGAAGATAGTAACTGGCTGATTTCTGTTTATATCTAAGAAGAATGTATGAAGCTAATTTGAAGAGCTTCCAAAAAAGTATACTATTAAGTGAGTAAATGGAGCTCTGGATTTTATAAAAGGAACTAGAGATGCTATAATATTAAAATATTTCAAATATAAATTATCTACTTGTAATCAGGCCAAAGAATAGCTAGAATTTTGGATTCTTCCAATATGCTCGGTAGTGTTAATGAGGTGAACTTTTATCATCATTCAGGATCCACAAAACACTTTATTTAAAGCCAACTCCTTTATAAGGTATTTCTTCTTAGTTCTGAAAGTAACAGGTTCTGCAAATTGTCATCATTATTAAATATATGTTTATGCTGCCATGAAAGTGTTACATTTAGTTTAAATGTCTTGAATAAAACATTGTTATTTGAGTAGTCACTGAAGCACCTTTGCATATGGCAGCAAAACTTTGGTCTGGGAATTAGAAGGTTGGTTTTTATTGGCACAACTAGTCCTTACTTCCCAGAGCATTATCAAGTATGTTATGTTAACTCTGTGATCTCAGTCAAGGTACCCTTCCAGATATAAGCACTTGCTGAGCCCTTTTCACCTTTTGGAAAATAATGGGTACGGAATATTTCTCTTAAGTTACAAATTTTCACAAAGAAACAAAAAATAGCTAGCTCAACAGAGAGAGAGAATTAGAAGGAATAATGTACAGACAAACTCATGGCCAGGGGCATGGGGCAGATGCATCTTATCTGTCTCACCAGGAATAATGGCACATTAAAAGGAACAGGGGCAGCATTTAAAAGCAAAATACTACATCTAATGAATGTTTTTCAACCCTGTTCTCAAAAATTGCACACACACAAAATGATAATATTTGTATGGCCCACGGTGGAAAATGTTTGTGCCTGTTTATGTCAGAGGGGTATGGTACAGTGTTTCGTCAATCCAAGACCTTACCAACAACCAGGCCCTATTTAGAATCTTCTGAATGGTGTCAAGGTCCACCTGAAACCCATTTTCCATACACCTTAGAATCAAAGAAACAAATCCTATAAGGCATTCAGTTTTGTCTTTATGACGCCTTGTTTTTATTTTGTTGTTGTTGTTTATTTAATTGTTTGCCTTGACACTAAGTACCCAAAACACCCTGGGAACACATGGACTCTGGATCATGATCCTTATAGATTTTTATTTTAAAATTTTCTTTTGGTAAATATTTGTTAAATACTATTTGCAACATTCTGTGCAAGGTGCTGGGAAGATACTGAGGAAAAAAAAAAAGAGCAAGAACTTTGCTCTTACTAAAGATTATATTCTCAGTGGAGGGAGGTGATGATCAGACAATAATCCAGTAATAAAACCTAAACTAACCCTTTGGACAAGAGTTATAAGGTGGTGGGAGGTATTTTGCCATCCATTATCATGAAAAGAGCAGTGTATTCTATTTTTCTTTAATTAGATGAGCTAATTTTCTCAAACCATCCTGTTAATCTAGAACAGTTTGTCTGAACTGAAAAACAGTAGACAACTCAATTATTTCCCCCCCAAAAAATGTAATCATTGAGGGATTTTATCTTTAAAAATGGCACAGGTTTCTTAGCAGAAAATGGTGGTTTACGTAGCCTTAGAGTCAATGTAAATTCTTCATTCCCTTAGTGGTTGCATTTGGAAATTATATGACTGGAATATTACCATATGCCATTTTCTTTTCACTGAAAATGGATTCCTCTGTGGCATATTGAATCGTTTGAAGAGTTTCTGGAAGTGCATCTCAAGTCTGGTACAATTACATTAACTAAAATCTTTCATTTAATTCTAAAATTTGTGATTATCCTTCATTGCCAGAAACATTTCCGTCTATTTAGGGCTAAGAATCTCTAGGAACAATAATCTAAATAGGGGATTTAATGGATTCTTATGGAAAATATGATAGATTGATTACTTACTTCACTCACTTTTTCATTCTATCAGTCTTTGAGTGCCTAAAATGTAGTTGACCCTTCACAAAACTTTGTGTAGGGAAGTGTGCAGAAAGGGTTAACCTTGCAGGCCTGAGACCACTATCCTTCGAAAGACCAGTTTTCAAGGTTAACCCCTGGCTGGCATTTGGGAACTTGGATTTCTTGAGGATTTCCATCATTATCAACTGCGTGTGGCTCATGCTACATAAATTATTTGTAAAAAAAACTCATGAATTTGGCTAAGTACCTGCTTCCCTTCTCAGAGTCTGGGATTTTCATACATGCTAGGCAATCAACATTAAGTCTCTAATGAGCTTTTCTGATGCACAACATTTTACACCTGTTGTTACAATTCACTGCTGGAGGAATTTCTTGCATCTGTGTGACTCCAGTGGGAAAGGGCTTCTGGAAGCTGGCACCTGGTTTCCTCTGGACTTTGTCTCATGTGTCTTTTCCCTTTGCTGATTTTGCTTTGTATCCTTCTACTGTAATAAATCATAGCTGTTAATATGTCTATATGCTGAGTTCTGTGAGTCCTTCTAATGAATCATTAAACCTGAGAGTGATCTTGGGGACCCCTGTGACTCAGGAAGGATTATATATATATATATATACACACACACTAATTGTGATCTCTAAGATTAAAATCTTATTTGTACATGAGATAAATTTGTACATGAAAACCTTTTAGATCACTGGTTTTCAACCAATGGTGATTTTGCCCAAAGCGGGATGTTTGGCAAGGTCTGGAGACATTTTTGGTTGTCACACTAGGGGAAGGGGAGTTATCCAGTGGTTAGAGAGAGGTCAGGGATGCTGTTGAACATTCTACAATGTATAGGACAATCCCCCACTGCAGTGAATTATCTGGCCCAAAAGGTCAATAGTTCTATGCTTAAGAAACACTATACAAGAGTACAAGATTATATTGAATCAAATACCAAAACAAAGAATGTAGAAAATATGTATTAAAGCAGAATGCCACAAAGGAGAAATAATTTAATCTGAATTGAAGTTGCTACCAAGCCTAAACTTAGAATGCTTATGAAACTCATGGAGACTAAAAGACTCATATTCCTTTCCAGTAGTTTGTGTATCCACACCATCCCCAGTGTTTAATGAATAGATTGAAAAATAGAATATTGTTTTCAATAAGAACAGCATCAGAATTCCTTTCTTGCAAGATGTGTACAACTCCACTACTTTAAATGTATAATATGTAAATATTACGCATATATCCTATTGTTGCTTCCAGGAAATGGATTTGGAACACAGAGTTTCAGATATCTATTATCTCTGCTGGAATTCTGGCTGTGCTTCTATAAATTATACTCCTAGTATTAACAAGAAATGAGCAATAAAAAGATTACTTTATATTGGTCCTTCACTTCTTAAAATAAATTCTTACATTCTGTAGAAATAACAATGTAAATGATAATGGCAGCACTATGGGTTAAATAAATAAATGAGTCATTTAAACTTCAACCAGGCCCACAAACTGAGACTATTCTCAGTATATTAGTATGGTGAGTTTAGAGAGATAAGAAAGTGAGGTAAGGCTTCAGGGAGGTTCCCAGTTCAATAAGAACTTGGGCTTTATTGTTAAGCTAGCTGGATAGATGGCAGGCAAATCTTAAGAAAATAGAAGGGAATAGGAATGCCTAGCACCAGCCATGGTTTTTCTCAGATAACTCTTGATATATAATATATATGAGCATTTGGGGATATATATGTATCTCCATCCTATGGGTAATGAAATTGTGTCAAATTAAACTTGGGATCCATCCAGGGCATGGGAGAGCAGCATTATGTAAACTTGATGCGAGTCCAGGGTGAATTAGGCATTTTGGAATCAGATCTGGAGTCAAATTCCAGTGATCCTATTTATTGATTGTGTGACTTGAAGTAAATTATTTAACTTTATTGAATCTTCTTCTAAAATTTTGGTGTGATTATGATATAAGCTTCATGTGGAGCTCAAAGTAAATGCTTAATTTTATGTTTAGCTATTGTTCTTGTGGTGACTTTTTCCTCCCAGAAGATGCACTGGAATGAAGGGAACACTTCCTGGCAAACTGAGTTGGATCATTTATCTTTGTGGACACATGGCCTCCCATGTGAGGCTGTGAGGACATAGCTACAGTGACATGAGGGTAACAGAAACTGACAAAGACAGAAAGATAACGTGTGGCCACCCCCAATCACTCTTGTAGGTAGATTCCTCACCTAGAATGAGTGATGTGTTGAAATAGTCAAAGGTAGGATGGAAGCACTTGGTTTCAAGAATCACTGTTTTCAGTGATTAAAAGTAGCACAGTCCTCTCCATTGCTGGAAATTAAGGACTCCATGAAATTCTCCTAAATTAAGTTTTCTTTCATGTGGTGTAGAGCTTAACTAGTTTAAGTTTGAGGTTAAAGTGCTGAAAGGCCAATTTGAAGCTTAAAATGTAAAAGAATATGAAACATGGTAGTTGGGGCACATTTTGAGAATGTTAAAAAGTAATAGTGACTTAATAGTGAAGAGTTTAAAGAGGAGGATTTAGTGTACGTGGAGCTATTTACCTCACTGTTCAGAGGAGAGGCTATTCTGACAACTATTTCAATCAGTTATATTCCTATTACCTAAAATAATACCTTGCTAGACTACCACAACTCCAAGAAAATAGTCCATAAAAATAACTTCTGTAATGTCTTGCTACTCAACAGTATTGTAACTAGTGATTAAGCTTCCCAGACATGTGGAAACTGTTAAAGAAATGTGCTGGCCCATATTTGAAACCACTTGGGCCATCACAGCTGATTGATTTTACATTCTGTTTTTATATATTAGCCAGTTTTTAAATCACCGAGTTCTGGTCACCACCCCCATTTTTTTTAAACCTAAATGGTCCTGTATTAACTGACAAAAAATAAGTTTCCGAACGTGCCAAGAGCATGGAAATCCCATGAAGTAATAGCAGTATGTGGAATCCAGCCAGAAACCTCCTGCCAATCTTACCGATTTCAAGTTGAATGCCAGATTTGGTGTGTTGTGAAAGCAGCACATTCATCCAGCATGTGTCAATAGACACTTGCCCACTTAGAGAACTCATTTACCCTTATGAGATATATTATATACTTGTTGATTCTTTTTGTTTATTTTGTGCAGTGCTTCTGATTAGATCACTTTCTTTTTTATGTTTTTTCACCATGTATAAAAATGGATTTGGTTTTTGTTTCACCATTCTTTGAATAGTATTTCCTATGGTTAAAGGCAATCAGCAATCTAAGTTTCATCTAAGCTCCAATCACATGCAATTTATAAAATCTTAGAAGAATACAGGCAGGTACTAAGTAGTGATCAACTTACTTTTGGAAGAACAGTTTGATTTTTTTATTATCTGCCACAGTCATAAGCCCAGTGAGTTGATTTAAATCACTGAGGTACAATTGCTTTTGAAAGACTTGATTTTACCTCTTCTCCTGAAGTACTTATTAGCAACAACAAAAAAGTCTATTCAAAAATTAACATAATTCCATGTCACGAAGGAAATTTTACTTACAAAACTTAATTAGTGATCAAATAAAAAAGGCTTTGTGAGGAATAGAGAACTTTGCAATTTGTTGGGAACATTCACAGAAGAGACATTTGTAAGCAAAGACAAATGTATTTACTGAAGTACTGAGGAATTATCATTTCCTGTCCCTCATTAAGGAATAGGTGTCTGTTCACTGGACTGTGTCTGTTGCTTAGACCGGCCACAAATTTGTTGCTCAGACATTTATTTATTATAATATATTATTAGAGAAATAATTACTGACCTAGAAGGAGATATATATATTTGGAACCTTTTACATTTTCTTTAGAAATATAAATTCTGACTTTGAATCTTTAAATATATACTTTTTATAATCACCTTCCATAGCCTTCCTGTTGTCTCTGTTTTTCTTAACTTCATAGTCTACAGGTTTCTGGAACATTCTAGTTTTCTATTTGAGTGTTTAATCAATTATAAGGAAAAGATACTTTATGATTTTTCACATGCTGATCATATAATATGTGAACTTTGATAGTTTATGGTCACTACATCTAGTTCCTGCATCTAGTTTTTTTTCCTCAAAAACTGTGTTCTCTCTTGTGTGTATACTTTTGTGCATTAGTTATATATTTCTGTTTAACACATTTTCCCAAATCTTAGTTAACAAAGCAACAAACATTTATTATCTCACAGTGTTTAAACTAAGTCCTCTGGGTGTGAATACCTCACGAAGCTACAATCAAGGTCTCATTGAGGCTGTAGTCATCGCAAGGCTCCATCAGGGAATGAGTGGGTCCTCTTCCACAGTCACTCTAGTGGTTGTTGTCAGGATTCAGTTCATCCCAATCTATTGGAATGAGGGCCTCAGTTCCTTGCTGGCTGTTGGCCAGAGGCTTCCTTCACTATCCTGTCATGTGAATCTTCTTTATTCAGCAGCTCACAACATGGAAATTGGCTTCAACAGAGGAAGCAAGTAAGAGGGCAAGAAAGAATGAGCAAGAAAAAAGTCACAGTCTTTTGTTATGTAATCTTGGAAGCTATTAATCTCCAGCATGATTAATCTCAAACCCACTATCAAGGGGAGGGGACAGGACATGAATATCAGGAGGAAGAGATCACTGAGGGTCATTTCAGAAACTGCCTACCACGATGTGTGTGCATTTGTGTATGTGTGTGTGTCTTTTATGGAACAAAGATTTCTTCTCTTAAAGCAACTTGATTTTACTTTCTTTGATTTTCTTATTAACCAAATATTCTAGAACCCAACACAAGAGGATAAAGACAAATTTTAGCATATACTTAGTCACTTGAAATATTTAGGAACAATATTTATGAGCACAGCATAAAGTATGTTATGTTAAGGATGCTACTTTTGCCCTATATTATTTTGGAAAGGATATATTCATCTCTCCTTCTCCTTTTTCTCTCACATGCTAGTGATTTATAATGACTAGATTAAAGTATACTTAGAAACCAGATTAAGGGCTGTACTTTGGGGTATTTGTATAAGCTTATTAAAGTGTGAATAAGTGGTCCTGTGTGAATTTTCATAATCTTTAACCTTTTTTTCCCTGTTGTGTCATCTGTTTGTATTTGCATGAACCAAATGTGGCTTTTGAAATAGGATCTTTTGGATAAAATACGAATCAATAGTAGCATGCCACTATGAAGGAGTCATATAGCAATATGTAGGGAAGGGGGTTTGATTGCAAGACAAGCCCTAAATAAAGTTTTAAGTCCTTCCAAAGTTGTACACCTTCTCCTTCTATATCCAGGCCATATGTCTCAGATTTCACTAGTCTGAAATCATATTTTCCTCTAATGCCTGAATAAATAGCCTGACCCCAGTATTACTTGATTTTATGTAAGAATTTAATCATTTACCGGGTATCCAGAGATTTCCAGGGACATGTATCTGTACCAAAATCTTTTCTGGTTTTAACTTGCCACCTCTATTTGCCATCTTGTTCCAGATCAGAACCTCTAACCACTTTGCTGCAGGTTACCCATTTCTGATTTTTGTCATACTCAAGTAGCTCTTTTCTAAACACTTCAACTGAGTTGTGAACACCTACCCATCCTTTCTGAAAATGTAGTGAGAGGAAAGGCAAGTTTGTAATTTTTAACAAAATTATGCTGAAGATTTATGATAGTGATGAAAATGTTGACACAAAGACATTTAAAATTTAGTAGGCAATATGACTGTTGTCAAAGAACATAAATCCATAATCTCTATAGTTGTTCACCACTGGGTAATGTATAATCTGTGAAAGACGTAGACTTCTTACCTAACTCCAGGCTGCCATCCTAATACAGGAGCTAGTGTACCACCCTACTATGAAAATGTCCTTGGGCATTTATCTCCTATCTAGACAGCAGGCCTTAAATACAAGTCTCTGAGGAAAGAATATGTTTAGATCTCACCCCAGCATAAGGCCAGCCTCCCCAGCCTCATAGAAATCTACAGCAGACATTTACAATCTCTTCAGGAGAAAACCAGCGTTCCAGGACCACGGGTGGATAACCTTTCTCTGTGTCCCTCAACATGGCAAGGTCTTCAACATTCAATGCTTAGTATATTAGAACATTTTCCAAGTCTATCTTCTTCGGTCTTGAGTAGCATCATTGTTCCTTTTAAGTAGGGACTTTTACCAGTTTATCTTCTAATGAGTGGTAACAACTAGGCTTGCATACAACCTGTCTTTATGTTCTCTGTTCCCAATTTCCCTAGTCATCTTCTGAAAAATATCTCACACACATACACAATCCAAGGATGAGCAATATTATACAGGTATTGGATATTCTAGGTTCATAATTTGGAAAGTTTCTTGCATAGACAGCTTCTTTCATGATCACACAGAGAAATGCGGTGATAAGGGTAGAGTGTTAGAATGTTAGTTGTTTTCTATAAAGATCCAATGACTTTATAAAACAATAATTTTGAGTGGAATACTCTTAAAATAAGTGGTCACATATACACTGCTACATACATCCAGATTGATTGTAACAAGTTATGATGAAAGGGCAAGATTTATTTAGCATCCATCACCTCAAACCTATCCCACCATTTGTGGTAGGCAGAGTATTGGGCCCCCAAAGATGTTAATGTCCTATCTCCCAAGTCTCTGAATATGTTAAGGTACATGGCAACTGGAAATTAAGGTTGTTAATCAGATGACATTGAAATGGGGAAATTATCCTGGATTATCAAGGCAGGCCCAATGTAATTGCAAGGATCCTTTAAAGTGGAAGAGAGAGGCAGAATAAGTCAGTGCCAGACAAGCTCATATTGAAAAAGACTCAATTGGCCATTGCTGGTTTTCAGAATAGAAGGGGGCCACAAGCCAAGGAAGAGGACCAGCCTCTAGAAGGTAAAAAGTCAAGGGAATAGATTCTCCCTTCGTGTCTACAGAAGGAGCACAGCTCTGCCAACATTTTGCTTTTAGTTCAGTGAGATATATTTTTCACTTCTTACCTCCAGACTAAAAGATTACAAATGTGTGCTGTTTTAAGCCCCCAGTTTTGTAGTAACTTATTACAGCAGCAATAGGAAACTAATATATCATTCTTCATATTTCTGCACTACCAATGATTATACCTCCTCCAATATGTAAGTCTTCTCTTTCAATTTCTATGTAACTTGACCATGTGATCTCCTCTGTTAATGGGGCCATTAATGATCTCATGACATTGTGAAGAATATATAATATTTGGACAGAATATTTTAGTTAATAATACAAAAATATATATAGTCCTAGTTCATCTCTCTTTCTTTTCTTTTCATCACATTACTTACAGCCAAATGTCACTTGTCTGTGATAGTGGCATTTTAATTCTGGATCTCTGCAGAAAGTGATGTGGGCATCTAATCTAGTTTAGGATAGATAGATCTTTTTAGCCACTCTGATGGTCACAACATAAAAAACCTAAATTAAAATATGTGGAGTCATTACCATCATTTCAGCCAGGTTATTAATTGTACAGACATTATTTTCAGATGTACCTTTTAGAAACTATTATTTCCATATTCCTGTTTACCTCCTTGCCCCATGATAATCTATTCTAACATAGCAACCAAACAGATCCATTTAAAAGCCCATGTCAAACCACATCATTTTTCTGCTCAAAAATCCTCAATGACTCCCCATCTCATTCTGAATAAAAGTCAAATTTCTTAAATGTCCTGCAGGTGCTACATGGTCTGACCTCTTCTTAACTCTCTGGCATCATCCCCATAATAGTGTCCACTTCCATCACATGGCTCAGGTCACAGAGTCTATTATTTTCCTGGAACATGTGATATCTATTCCTTCTCAGGACACTTGCACTGTTCTCTCTACCTAGGATGCTCCTCCCTTATTATCCATTTGTTTGGATCTCTCACCTCAGCTTTTCAGAGGGACCTACCCTGGACACCCTATTTAATACTGTAACCCACCTCTCTGGCCTCCTTATACACCTTCCTTTCTTTTTTCTCTGTAACTGGTCACCTTCTAACGTACTATTCACTTATTTATTTTGCTTTGTGATTCCCTGCACTAGGTTTAAACATCAATGTGGCAGTTTATAAGTCTCTTTTGTTCATTACTGTGCCTTGTTAGCAAAAAGAAAGGTGCCTAGCACATTTCTGCTCATTAATATTTATTAAATTAACCTTTAATTACTAATTTGCCATAGATTCAAGATCTTAAACATAACAGTTTGAGAGTTTGGGAAAAAATCTAAGATGTCATCAAATTCATTCCTTTGACTTCACAGGTGGAATAAATGAGGCCCAGAGAGATTTCACAGCTATTTTCACCAAAAGTAGAAATAGAAAGCTGCCCTGATTTTCTTAACTATTTAATAAAACTGAGTACAAGTCACTTACATAACTTTGTACTTATAGTAGTAGCAGCCTAAAACTCCTTCCAATCTTAAACGTTTAGAAATGACTAACCTATTGTGTTCATTGTAGTTTATTTTACTCTTAATGGAATTGTTCACTTCTAATATGACATTCACTCTTATCTTTCCAACACACTTTCTTAACACTGTTATTTTTCCAGTAAGTATTTTAATAGCCATGATGTGTAAAATACTCCTGTACTACAGTGAGTGTTTCAAAGATGGATTGCAGTGAGTGTTTCAGAGGTTTATGATTGCAGCTTCATGATACGTACATACTAAATCAGACATCTCTTATGTGCCAGTTAAGATCCTTTCAGTCTCACCTGTCTCTAGGACAGATGGCCATTGGACAACAACTCTGGGTAGTCTTTGACCAGTTTCACAGGTGCAGCACGGACAGGGGCTCACCTTATGTCCTTGCTGTGCTTCTCTCACCTCCCCCTGAAGGGCTTCAGTGTTACCACTGAGGCATGTGATGCTTTGGGACCCTCTTAGCACCCATATGTATGCAGCTTAGTTGCATAGGGAGTTGATGCTCCTTTGGATAAACATTTGATCAGTGGGAAACAGGAGCTTGCCTACAATTTTGTCCTCCTGGAAAGAGTTTTTTTGACCTCTCTGAAGACAGTCCTTCAAAACTGAGTGTTCCATCACCCGTGACACCAGCAGTGACCAGCTCAGTATCAGGCTGTAATATTGGCTCTGGTCTTCCTTGCCTCACTCCCCTTTTCCCTCACTCCTTACTCTCTGGGGCTGTACTCCTAACAAAATTGTGGGACACTAATTTTTGCCTCAGGCTTATCTTTTTGGGAAAGGCTGACACACTGCCTTTAAGGACCTTGATACCTAGTAAGAGAAGGTCAATTCAGACCTACATAACTACTATAAAAGACCTTGGGATATATCTTACTAAACACACACTAAGGACTACACAAGTTCAGAGGAATGAGAGCTCTTTTTTTGACAGAGATATGGAAGGATGTTTGCTAAGAAAGTAAACTTAATTAGGTATTAAATTATAAGCTACCTTTTGCAAGAAAGAGAATGATGAGGACAACAAAATATATAGTGCTGGTAATGGTCATAGCATGTCCAGGATGTAAGTGCATGTGTTAAAAGTAGTTAAGTCTGATTACATTTCTAGATACAGAAAGGTGTGTGTGTGTGTGTGTGTGAAATATGTTGAAATCATCTTCCAAAAGCTACTTTGTAGAGAATAATTCTAATGGATATTGATCATTTGAAATTTTAGATTGATAAAGTTACAACCCTGACTCTGAAATGTGAATTTTATCCTCTACTAAATTAGGGATTACAGCTTTTATCAAGACAAGTGGCCACACATTAGAGAAATAATGCAGTGATACCATTGCATAGGTTTCCATGCTACAGAGCTAGGTGCAATCCCCAGTGTGCCAATATCCAGGATTGTTGTGAATTCTATAGACTCAAGGGAGATAATCTTAAAATGAAGTTTGACTTGGAAACTCAAGATCCTGATATTCAGAAAGCATGGTTCTGAATTTATGTTTATTTCTGCTACAGTATTCAATTGTATATTCAGTACTTCAAACAGAATTTTAAAAAAGGAAAACAAGGGGCTTCCCCGGGGCTTCCCTGGTGGCACAGTGGTTGAGAGTCCGCCTGCCGATGCAGGGGACACGGGTTCGTGCCCCAGTCCGGGAAGATCCCACATGCCGCGGAGCAGCTGGGCCCGTGAGCCATGGCCGCTGAGACCGCGCGTCCGGAGCCTGTGCTCCCCAACAGGGGAGGCCGCAACAGTGAGAGCCCGCGTACCGGGAAAAAAAAAAAAAAAAGGAAAACAAAAATAAGCAAACTTAACAACCAGTAAGTCAGATAAGCCCTTTAATGCACTCCAATCA
The DNA here is from genome assembly GCF_039906515.1 of Pseudorca crassidens. Lineage (NCBI taxonomy): Eukaryota > Metazoa > Chordata > Mammalia > Artiodactyla > Delphinidae > Pseudorca > Pseudorca crassidens. Next base: position 41,681,334 of record NC_090311.1, on the reverse strand, counting down.
AATTGGACTGATTGCCATTCTCATATCTTTTAGTGGCTGACAAACCCATATCAATAATTGATTTTAAAGACTCTGAGGTCTGATGAACGAATCACTCAGAAGTATGAGTAGATTTTCTTGATTAAATATGTTTGAAAAAAAACTATAGGTATTTTCTTAAGAGACAGCTACATTGCTATTTTGATTCTCATTTCTGATTTACATGTTTTTGTAGATCAATGCAACTTCAGATTACTTTTGAATTTTATGTTTTGTCTCATTAATTTCTTATTTTTACATTATTTAACATTAAAGTGACTATGTCACATTCTGATTAAAATGAGTCTTACCTTACAGACTTTCTAAAATTTCATCTTGAATTTTAAAATTTGAATCTAAGTTGGAAGAATGAATAATTTATGGGTAAAAATCTCAGGAGAACTTTCAACCCATGTTATTTAAACTGAACCATTTGACTATTTTAATGAAAAGAGGCAGGAATCAGAATTGTTGCCCAAAGTAAGGTTTTAAAATGCTGCAAGTAGGTACATACATCTGTTAACTATGCTTAACATTATCTTGAAGTTCATACATTCTCTCAAAATCAGATCTGGGATTTTTGAATTACATTCTTACAATGTGCTCCTCTTAACCTCCTTCTTGCCAAAGTGTTTCTCCATTAATTGAGTGTGGAGATGAAGAAAACTAGTGGTGGGTGAGAAAGTGATAATTTTATAGGCTGCTTGTTATGTTGTCATGGGCAAGTTACATTTCACATTATAGCTTTGGAAACAAGATAAGAATGATAGTATTTTTTTAGCTTATTTTATTTATCCAAAATCTTTACCATCTCTCCATTGTTCCCACCCCACCAAACATATACACTGCCTACTCCTAGGATTTAAATCAATCAAAATATTTAAATATTTTTCACAGCCTCTCAGTGATTCCATAAGACTATGGATGGAAGCATGTTGATGACACGTTTTATAACAGATACTTCTACTTTTGTAAAGTGAAACCAGATAAATAATTTCATAACATGGAAATCAGAAGAGATAGTGGGATGACAATTTTTTTGTTTTTCCGAAAATCAGGTGATAGTAACATGCCCACCTAATAAAGGTACAGACAATCTGTGGGTGGCTTTCATGGCTTTGGTTCAATGTTAGTTGCTTTATTCATATTATCTCATATAATCTCTGCCTCAATTCTCTATGATATGTGACATTATTACCATTTTACAGACTTGCTCAAAGCTAACTCAAGGCTAACTAGTTAATCAGTGGCAGAACTAGTTTAAAAACTAAGTCCATCTGAAAACCGTATCCATTCCATTCAAAATGCAATGAAAATCAGAGTATGGGAAGAAAATATAAATTTCTTCTTGTGTTTGTTTTAAAAGTAATATTTGTCAATATATGTGTGGCTGTAAATAGTACTATTTTAACTTAATTTAATTTTTTTTTTACCTTTTAATTTTTTTTAATGTGATTTATTGATAGTGCTCTTGAACATTCTCTGGGAATTTCCCTCCAAAAATATATAGGGGACCTGAAGCCTACAAAGAATCATTAAGTGTTTATACATATGACAAAATCTATTTTTTCTTGTAGATTTTTCTATACCCAAAACTTACATAGATTTTAACACAAAAATCCCTAAAAGAGGTAGTATAATAAAGTAGCTAACAATATATCAGACATTTTTTAAAAGTCACTTGTATTGAGGTATAATTTATATGTAATAAAAATTATTATTCTTAGATGTACAGTTCTTTTAAATTGTGTTTTTAATTTTCATACAGTAAAATTCACACTTTTGTGTGAGGAATATTATGAGGTTTGACAAACACATAGAGTTTTGTACCTACCACCACAAAAAGGATACTGAAGTAGTTCCAGTACTCCAAAGAAACTATTCTATGCAGCTGCTTTGTACGTATTTTGTTGAATTCAAACACACACCTACATGTTATTACCTACATGGTAATAATAGTATAACAATAATGAGATTGATTTAGAGGAATGGTCTGTAGAATCAAGCTCATTATATTATAAGCATATCATATGCTTATCTCTTTTTTAATAAGTGCTTACCTCTAAGAGTACTTATTTTCTTGGGAGATTAAATGAAATTGTTCTGTAGCATTTGCTTTCTTATTAGATATTTCTGAGCTTTGTAGTCTGGTTTTTTTTTTTTTTCCTCTCTTAAAAAGGGATGTAAAAGGCTTTTAATATTGCCATTCACCTCTGCCCCTACAAAAGAATGATATAAAAAAGTGTTCAGGACTTCCCTGGTGGCGCAGTGGTTGAGTCCGCCTGCCGATGCAGGGGACACGAGTTCATGCCCCGGTCCGGGAGGATCCCACATGCCGCGGAGCGGCTGGGCCTGTGAGCCATGGCCGCTGGGCCTGCGCGTCCGGAGCCTGTGCTCCGCAACGGGAGAGGCCACAACAGTGAGAGGCCCGCGTACTGCAAAAAAAAAAAAAAAAAAAAAAAAGTGTTCAAAGATGGATAAACTAGCAAGCTCTCATTCTGTAGCCTGATCTTGGGCAAGTGCTTTTTAAAAAGGGAGAATGATGCCCTGAGGTTTGGATGATTGTATTTTTTACTGTTGCCTACATGAGTTCAGACAGATTTCTGTTTAAATCTCCTTTAGTTCACATGCTGACCTGTGACAACCAAGTCAGTGCAAATTAGTAGTAGTTGTTACCAAAAGTGAATTCTAACATGCAACTCCTCGATCGAAAACAGTTGCCTCAGTATTCTAAGCCCAACCTTTTGTGTTTGTCTTTACTGCCAACAATTATTAAGCTCAGCCACCACATGGATGCCAGCTATTATTCCCTCTTTCTCAGTTTTAGCTTAAGGCTGCTCTTTTGTGCCAAAAAAAAAAAAAAAAAAAGCTATTGAAAGATACAATTTTCAAGTTCCTAAATAACTTCTTAACTGGCATACAGTGAAGTATAAGCTTTAGACTATTTCTTTATGAACAAGGCAGCTGTGTTGCCTTCTTAATTACATTTCTCCTTACATCAGAGAAATGAGCTGCAAAATTATAACTTTGAATCAAACTTAAATCCATTGCTTTATCATAGTCCATTTAGCTCATCACTTCATAATTTAAACCTTTATTCAGTTTCTCAGAACATAGGCATCCTCTTCAATGTTTTTCATCTTAGAAGTATCTCCTTGCACGTTTATAATTTAAATACATGTTTGTAAATAAGTAATCCTCATTTATAGGGATTTTTATTAATAATGGTTAAAGTAGTAGTATCCATTATTTCTGTGATCTGTTTTTCAAATGAATCCCAACAGTTGGAATGTTCTGCAACTCAATGTGATGTGTCTTATTTTGAGAGTCAAAGCACATAAAAATCATTTTTGTGTTTGTAGCTAGTGGGAGGGGGAGAGAGAGAGAGAGAGGAAGAGAGAGAGTAGTATTTTTGTGAGTCCTCAGTCTTATTTTTTCTCTCTATAGTTTATTAAACCATACAAATTTTACCTATAATCTTTCAGTGAAGGTACACTACTATCTACAGCCAATAGTAATTTATTAATGGATAGGAAAGTCAAATCTATTCAAATAATTTATATAGTCACCATACGGAAAGACAATTATTTTAATTAAAATTTAAAACAAGCATTGTACTAGGGAGAAAGTGGTGAACTAAAACAGTTATACGTCCTGATCCTGTGAGATTCACTATATTTTCCCTATATATTTTCAGTTTGGGGACAGACCTAGAAAAAAATGGTGAGATTGCAACATTTTTCTTAAAAAATGTGCTTAATAATTTCTATTAGCTGAACCATGAAAACATTGGGGTATTAACTTTTTAAGAAAATGTCTTCTCCCTAAAAATTGAATATAGAAGAATGCACTACAGAAATGATTTTAACACTTTTTTCAGACTTGAATGCATTTGTTTACATCACAAATGTAGCAGTTACAAAAATGTAACATTAACTGAACAGAAAATATGAACACACATAAAAAGTTACGTGTGTGACCTAGAAAGGTCATGGTTTGGGAATGATAAGAGGACATTCCTGTTATTGAAGAGGTGTCAAATGGTTGCCTTGAAGGTTAACCCTCTTTGACATGGGCTTGAAGAATTAAACTTCCTAAATCCTATGTCTGGTTAATGAAGCCAAGGTATGAAATGTAGTGCTGACTTTAATGAATTTCTTGTTATTTGAGAAACCTCCAAGATCTTTTTATTACATACTTGGAAAAAACTACTCAGTCAAAATGCACTTTCTCAAAAGTTCTGATTTCTATACTGGAATTAGATTATAATGCTATTGAATTCAGTTATTAAGCCTCTTGAGAAATGATTTGTTGAGTCTTATTGAGGATAAAGATTAAGTATTTTACAAGATATATGTGTACACATCTGAACCTATACATGGCACATTGAATGCAAACACAGTCTGAGAGTATTCTATAAGTTCTGTTATTTCATGTACCTGTCTCTCTGCTTGCCTCTCCACCACTGAAAAAGGCTGCCATTTGGTTGTGACTGGAGAAGTTATTTACAGACACAGGTGATGTTTGCGATAAACAGTTCACCCTCACAGGATACCTGACACCTGTCTCAAAAAGAGATCTCCTTCTCTGATTACAGTGCTGTGTCCCACTTTACTGTCTGACATTATTCTTTCTAAATAGTGTATAGCTGTGAAGTTGCAAAAAAATATATAAGTGAACAATGAAAGGACTGCTAACTGGTCAGTTTCTGAGGTGAAAATTGAAGCTCAGAGGAATTAAGTAACTACAGTCAGAGACATTAGCAACTTCACGGCCTCTATTCTATTCATCACACTATATTACTTCATTGACAAGCGTCAGACACAGAATTAAGATGACTGCTTGGTTCTTCTGGGGAGCCAAAGCACAAAATATTGTTCCAAAGTTCATCAAATCAAAAGTCAAATTAGAGTTGGTAGGAAAAGAACTTAATATTTTTGATAAATTTATTATGTTTTGCTTCTTTGAGTCTAGGGAAATAAATTTGTTTGGCAAATTTTTTTTAGTTAATTTTTTAATCTATATAAATAAAATTCTTATAGAATAGAATACAACCTGATAGCTATATGGCCAAATAAAATTAAATGTTCTTAGAGCTTTATCAGGAAGTATTTGTTTCATAATAAAGTTTTTAGGCATGCTGATACTTTGCACAGAGACTGTATTCATGAGCTAAAATATGGTTTTTAAATCTCCCATGGTCAGTAGAATTCTGAATAGTTAATCAGTCCAGATTGTATTTAAACTGTCACTTCCTCAATTTTAGGAAGGCCACAACAAAGCAGATAGAAAGAAGTAGCATACACTAGCAATCTGAGCAATACTTACTCTGCTGGTATACAAAACAGAAACAGTTTTTCACCCAATACCAGTCTTATTTACTTAAATACCCTGGTCTTCTGCTTCCATCCAGAGTGTTAACCTGCAGAATGACATGTGTGACTAGTTTTGGAATTTAACTGTGTTGAAAGTTTTTCTTTGATGTGGACTATTAAATGCAAACAACTTTAAATTATTCCCTTTGTTTTTTTGAAATTTTATTCAGTTACAAATGGCTATGTCTAAGCACACATGCCAGATTGAATGAATTCATAAAACAAAATCTAAACAAACAACTGTTCTAAAATGTACTCCAGTGCATTGAGGGAATGTTCAAATATATTTGTTATATGGCCAGTGGTTTATGTTACCTACTAACTAGGGGCATAAAAAGATAATCTCTTTAAATTTTGAGGTGGGGACTGAAAGCTATCTTTATACCTCTTATCCATGTTAACTTCTATCATACACATATTACATATTTTAAACACAGAGTGCTAAAATCTGTTTTACTGCATAGTAAAGTTCAAAGTTCATCTAAAATTCCCATCTATTTTATAATTATCATGATAAGTAAATTTAAAGATGTGAATTGTGATACAATAAACACAGAAAAATGATTAATTCTGTGTAGTGTTTCAGTTTAGACCTATATTAATCGCCAACCCACTTGGTTAACTATCTCTATTCTCACCATTTTACTGGTGAGAAATAAATTACTAAACTTATTTACTAAATTACTGCTCCTTCAGAATTGTAACCCCAAAGCCCCAGTGAAACCTCTCCCAGCCATACAACAGGTGCCACCCATCAAACTTGTTCTCCCTTATTTGCACTGACATACAGAGGTCTTTCTTTCCTCTACTATAAATATGAGATATTTTCTGAGATATTGTCTATAGTACTTGAACTTTTTCAAAACATCCCTGCTTATTGTAAGCCTTCTTAAAACACATCTTTTCCCCATCAGTTTCTCTTCCATCAATATAATATTTCTTTATATGTTTCTTCCACTGTCTGTTGTGTCTAAGCTGTTATAATTTTATCATTTTATTTAGCAATCCTGAATTGACATTTAAAACAATAGTTTTAAAATCTTTTTTTGAAATTGAAGGACAGATTTTTTTTTTCTCTAAGCTTAAATGTTCAACAAAGATTTTAGCTCTTTTTTTTTTCCTACTGGTAGGTTCTGGGTTTTGCAGACACAATGTATTTTCTTTATGTCCTCTAAGACCTATGTAACAAATTGAAGAATGAGTGGAAAATATAACAGATGATTTCATAATATCATGTAAAGAAAAAAAAACTAATTTCTATTCTCTCAACATTCAAATTAATGAGTGCCTCAGAAGACCTAATTATCCTGACAGTATATAACAGAAATATCTGTAGGTATTTCAGAATTCAGCAGTGTTTAACACATGCGTTCATAATCAAGGGCAGAAAAGCCAGAACCAGTTAAACATCATACAAATCTAAACACCATTAATGATGAAAGATCTGGAAATTAAACTGTGAGAAATAATTATAGAAATGGGATATTGTATATGAAAAAAACACTTTATTGAAAATTTAGTTGTTTCCAATTCTGGAAGGTTAATTTTTTTTTAATTGAGTAACTTTTACTGCATAGCCACAGACATTGGAATACAGGTTGAAAAATTAACATATATTTGGGTTTCAATAAAGCTAAACTACATAATTCATAAATGTGTATATTTTTAATTGGGATTTCTTTCTAGGAAGTGATCGGATATTTCTGGACATTTATAAGCAGAGAAATCTTACTAGGAATCATGGATATTGTAGAGGTAATATTTTTAGTGTAATGTTGGCTATATAACAGATGTTTAGGTTTATACCTACTCAAAATTATTTGGTCCTTTAGTTTTCATACATGTAACTAGTAGCTGAGAGGTTTTGATTCTTCAAGTTTTCCTTATGGTATTGCCCTGGAAATGGATATCTATGGCTTGTAGAAGGCCATATGAGTTCAAGAAATACATAGTGACAATTTATTCTATTTCAATAATGAAGGTGACTTGTTTCCAAGTGTTAAAGGTGCATGTTTGTCAAATTAAATGTCTGAAAGGGAATGTCGCTAGACCTAGTCACACTGTCAGTATTCAAAAAAATGGTATTAGAGCGCCCTTAATGCTGCTTCGGTAATATGTTGCAATGACTTGAAGTATCAAAGGAAAGGTGTTTTCTTTCTTTGGAGTGATAAATAGATTAATCAATGGGCGTGAACTCCTCTTGACTAGTTGTTCATTTCCAGCAGGAGCTGTGACAACAGGCAGCTTCTTATATGTTTAGCAGGTACAATAAGTAGATGAATCAAGGAAGTGAGCTTTAAAAGAATCCTAAGGCTCTTCTGAATACAGTATGTGCACACTGTCAAACACTGGAATGTAGTTCCTCAGGTACAGGTGATCCAATGTCCTGGTTTTCCCACATCAGGCATAGTTACACCTGCTCTACAATTATTCGCAGCATCCCATTTCACTCTCAAAATTATTCTAATTTGGAAAAAAATTAAACAGCCATCCTACTGCTAATCATAAAATTTGAAATGAAAATAATTAGGTAGTAGATTAAGAAAACTGAAAAACCGGGTCATTGAGTAAAGAAGTAAGAGAAGTAAGATAAAAACTTTTTGCTTTGTGTTTTTTATTGTTTATTTTTCTTTTTTCAGCTCACATAAATGAAAGTTTCATTTTGTTCTAGACTAAGTATATCTTGCAACACCAGTCAGAAAAATAATTCTGCCTCTTCTACTTTGTGGCAGCAAGTTATGGCAGGGTGGGAGCAGAAGCTAGAGGGAAGGTATAATTCAAAATCCTTTTGACACAAACAGGCCGAACTTAGTCTGTGGCCATTACAGAGGCTGCTATTTTCTACAGCAGCCAATAGATAATGAACAGCCTAATAATAATATAATACATTGCTATTCCAAAGCTCTGAGTGGTGGATAATATAATCTTGAGGGAGGAATGTTTCACTCAGAAATTTAACCAACAGTGAGAATCAAATCATCATTGTTATTAAATAACATTAAACATGATTAATTTTGAAACTAGCAGTATCCATCACAATACCTTTCCAGTGCTATTTATTGATTTATCAGTGTTTGTAACCCTTAGAGGCAAGCTCTTGTCACTAGATAACTGATGTTTCATTTACTGGTTTTATAAAGAATCATCTCACGATCCTCCTGTGGAGTGGGGGCTGACAGCATCGATTGGAATTAGTGCCATCAGAGGAAGAAGGATTACTCAGACTTTTGCTTGGTGGGATCATGTTAATGTCTTTGTGAATTGCTGTCTTATGCAAGATGTAATACTCAATTAGGGATTGTTAGTAATTGCTAAGACTTCTTGAATGTTTCCTTGTGACAGGCATATCACTAAGGGTTCTTTCTCATTTAATCCTCTAACGATAGAAGGTAGATACTATTATTTTTATTGTAATTATTATTATTCTTGTATCCATTTTACAGAAGATAAAATTGAGACCTAAAAAGATTAAGCAATGTTTCTTTTGAAAGAAATATATATTTATTTCCTCATTTATAATAATGTATGGAGTAGGCTTGTTTCCCACTCTCCTCTATCCATCCAAGAGTAAGTGCAGAATATTGAAATCAAGCATAACATTCTTTACTTACTATAAACAAACAAACAAAAACAAGCTGTTTCTATAGCATGTGATTAAATTTCAGGCACTATGAAGAGTATTTGCAAAGATCTTGTTTTACTGTTTAAGCAACTGGTTTCTAATTGGCGAGAAGGGTAACTTCCACATAGTGAATCATTTACCTTCTTCTCTGGAGTGAAAGATACTCAGTGACTGTGAGAATTTAAGGCAAAAATCTATAGCCATGTCTCCATAGTCAACGTAGAGTTATTCCTCCCCAAAACCATGGCACCTCACACCAGGATGTCTAGCTCGAGGAGAAAATTTAAAACTCAGGAAATTGTAAGACAAGTGTTTATTTCAGAGATTTTGTTCCTATTTTTTCAGTGATCTTTAGAATTATTACAGTTCATTATCTGAGAGGACAGTTATGAGATTCCATTCAAGAATGGAAGGTAACTTCACACACACACACACACACACGCTTTATTCTGACCTCTATGGGGGTTATTCTGACTGTCTTTAAAAGGTGTGTGATTAGGGGTTAAATATTTGAAGTAGCCCAGTTTCGAGCCCAGGAGGAAGCCAGTACTATGAGAAGTAGCAAAATAAGAGCTGAGAGACAATCTGGATACTGATGTCTGTTGATGGAAAAAAGAAAAAGAAGAGAGAAATTTAAACCAATAGCAGCAAATTCACAGGGCTGGCAGAATATCAGAAAGCAGAGGCAATAAGAATGAGCAGCAAGTATATTAATAGTGGGAAGGAAAATTAGTTTTACATCTGAAACCTCCTTCAAAGTATTTTAGATCTGAATTTTTTAAATGTGGATGCCCCCTAACTCTAGTTAAATATAAAAAATGAAATACATATATTGTCACCATTATTTTATTATACTACTAAAATTAATTAAGTAGACAGTCGTTTCTCAGAAATATTACCAAACTACTTTATTCCGAAGCTACTGACATTTCCACATCCATATTTTAATTATTACCTTGGTTTTGCATGTTTTAATTTACTTGCAAAGTTAATTTTTACAGTTTTGATTAATTCTCTGTGAAGTTTTAAGGTGTTGGTACATAATAAACATTTCTTTGGATGCAACAAAACTCTTTCCTTGTCCAAAGAAATTCCACTCCAAGAATGAAGGTGACACATCACAGATACACACACATATGTGCATACTTTATTCTAGTAAATTACTTAAGTGGAAAAGAAAACAACTAGAAATTTGGTTGAAACACAATCTTGATTTCAGCAATCCTTTTTTTCTGTATAAACTCCTTGTAAGCTCTTTTTCAACATCAACCTCTTTTTCTGCATTTTGTATGTATTTATATAGATGATATTTATGCTATTTAATAAGTTATATATCATAGCATCTCAGTGAAAACTACTCAACTCTGTAAGATTCAGCATATTTGTCATATTTTAACCCAGGCTTACTCCCTTATTGGATGTAAATTGAATAGCATATATAAGCTATGTCCCTTGGCTTTATAACTTGTGTCCCTGAAAGCCCCTCTGCACTGTTGCCAAGGTGATTTATCTACAATATAAAACTGAACTTACCCTTTCTGTTTAGCTTGTCTATGGCTCTATTGTGATCATCTATATGGCATACAACATGTCCTTTATATCACTCATTTACATATTGCTTTATCCCAACCCTTCAAATATTCTATTCCTTACTAGTTTCCAGATTTGTTCAATTTTCTTCTAGCCCATGAAATCAAGCTGTCTGGGAGTGATTTCTAGCCAAATGAATGACAACTGTTTTCTCACAATTTTCTGTTTGGATGACTTACCCTTTCTTTAGACGGCTGTGACTAGGTTGAATTAAACGATGATTGTTCCAGATAAACATGGACCCGTTTTTCCTCTTGATTGCCTCATCACTTATAAGCACCACCCATCTCATATATTAAGGCATTCTCTCCAGATAAGTATTGATTTAGGAGTCTCCCTGCCAATTGTAAAGAGAGGTGCAGAACGCCACTCAATAGAGAATTTAGCAAGTGACTAAATTATATCTCAGTGTCTTACAGAATAAAAACAAAAGACGAATAAATTGAAGATTTATATATAAAAAACCCACCTCCCTCCCTCCCTTCTTTCCTTCCTTCCTTCCTTCCTTCCATGATATATCTTGAGAGCTTATAAATGGAATGAGCAAAATTAAGCATAAACATTTCTAGAGGGATTGAAAATTGCAAGTGAGGGATAGTTATAGAAGGAAAAATCAAAGCAAAATAAAAATATAAGGAGTGACCATGCTGAAGTAGAATTTAAAGTAGAAATTTAGTGTAGAAGTTAAAATACCTTAAGAGTTATTTACCAGAAATAATCTGTTAGATCAGAAATGAGTAATGGGAAGGTTTTAGCTTTCAGCTGCTGATGTTATTTTTCTTCTTACTTTTTTCTAACACCCATACCAGATATAAAATAAGTTTTAATACAAATGTGTAATGTTTTATAGCTAACTAATAAAGAGTATATGTTCTTGTAACTTTATCTTAAAAATAATATATAGCATTTATTGTTAATATAACCTATTTGACAATTATACAGGTTGTTCTTAATGATAATTGTTTTCTTATTTTGAACTATTCTATTCATTTATTTTTAGTTAGTTAGATTTGGGCACATTTCTCCTCAGTCCGTTTTCCTCACTTTGGGACAGAAACCATGTCCTCTTATAATGCTCAGCTCATATAACATAGTAGGTTTATTAATTGATTTTGAGGAGTCATTTAAAGTGTTGGCTTGTTGATTCCACAGATTTTGTAAACAAAAGAAATTTTCTTAGAACTTGAGTAAAATGTTGAGTATTATCTTGTCCCATTCACTATTGACACTGTCATATTAAATTTTATAATTTATATTTATAATATAATTTGAAGTTATTATTTGACACCCTTATAGTGCATCTTGACATTTGACTATTTCTATACCTTGTTCGAAACAAATTCCTTCCAAAATTGACCACACTGTGTTTATTTCCATTCAGGTAACTTTTTAGTTGTAGTCTTTATTTTTTATTTTTCTTTTTTTGCGGTACGCGGGCCTCTCACTGTTGTGGCCTCTGCCGCTGCGGAGCCCAGGCTCCGGACGCACAGGCTCAGCGGCCATGGCTCACGGGCCCAGCCGCTCCGCGGTATGTGGGATCCTCTCGGACCGGAGCACGAACCCGTGTCCCCTGCATCGGCAGGTGGACTCTCAACCACTGCGCCACCAGGGAAGCCCTAGTTGTATTCTTAAAGCCTATCACAATAATGATATTAACACAAAAGTTAACTCTTATTGAGATCTTATGTGCTAAAAGACTTATGTGTATCATTTCATTTTAATCCTTTAACGTTTACAATTATCCATGATTTTATAGGTGAGACAGCTGAGAATAGGAGAGCTTATACTATTCACAATGGAAAATCCTGGACTGAAGCTCAGGCCTACTTATATCTAAATTCATGCTCTTAAACACGTTTCTTGGGGGAAAAGAATTCTTTTTTTTTCTTGCCTCTCTCATCAATCTCTGATAAACATAGACATTTCACTCCATAAATAATGTAAGCTGACTGATGATCACTGAAGTGTGAAACTTGCCCCCCTGGTAATTATTTTATCATTGACTCCTATTCTTTTGAACATGGTCCCTCTTTCATCCAAGACTCTCTAATCTGGTCAATTCTAGATTTAAAATTTACACAATATTGCCCTATCCATTTGAAAATACTTCTTTAGGGAAAGGTGAGTGATATAAAATCATATATTTCACTGAGAGTTAAGTTACTGGAAAAGCAATGCACTTTTGAAGCCTATTTTTCCTTCAGAAATCGAATTAGAGAGTCAGTAGCCCAACACAGCTCTGAAGTTTCCACTACTCTTAATACAATAGTGTCAGAAAAAGTATTTATTTGTTTCTACTCAAAAGATTAAGAAATCCAGATCTCAGAAAATCCCACCAATTTAAGATGTGATCATTGCTTCTTAACATGTATGTTAGTTAATTCTTTTACATAGTGATAATCTTTTAGATGTTCAATGGCACACTTCATATCAAGAGCTCATTTACTTATATAAAGGAAGGTGTAACTAACTATAAGGAAAGAAACATAAAAAGAATCTCAATTGTCACGAGTATTATCATTCTTTCCAGTGCAAAAAGATAAGGAGAAATGTCATGATGAGAATGACTATCATTTATCCAAATACTTATTTTGTGCCTGTACTTATGTTCAGCATGTGGCATCATTATCTCATTTAATCTTTACCATAACTGTTTTCATGTTGTTGGTGCTGTACCTGAGATTGGAGTTCTCACCTGAATGACAAGCTTATTATTCTGAGTTCTTTATCAGAGATGTTTGGAATTATTCTGTTTTAGGTTTAAGAGTAACTTAGGCATATGAATTAGTTTAGAAAACCATGGAACTTATATTTCTAGATCTTACATAACTGAAATCACAAGCTTTAAACATTTTTAAATTTGTGGGCTATTTTCTATTTATGAGCTGGTTCAGGAAAGGGTAAATCAGAGAACAAAATTTTTAACCCAGTTAGATTTCACCTACAAAGCATCTGACTCAAGAAGAAATCAAAACTTAAATGCATGAGAAATTATATTGATTTTGAGAGTTTAAGCAGTAAGAGATAATTTAAATCTCTGAATTAAAATCCTGCTGGAAATAAATGTATACAAGTTTACGAGTTAAAAAGCAATGACAGGTTCTATAGACCGATTGAATATATGATTGCTTTTTACCATGTATAATACATATATAATATGACTATATTGGGCACAAAGAAGATATCACAGAGTAGATATGATCTTGCTTTTGAGGTGTTCTTCATATATATATATATATATATATATGAATACTGAATATACAGTGAATATATTTAGTTTTATAAGAGGATGCACAAGTAAGAATTGGAAATATATCTCTTTATAAGTGACATACCTGTGAGCTTGATCTAAATGAAGAAAGTAGCCTGTAAGTTCAGTTCAATGTATGCAAATGAAAATAATAAAGCTAAAAGATACTATGAACCATGTTTTATAATTAATATTGTTATTTTTCTCACAGAAGCACTTAATTTGGGAACAAGTAAAAATCATTGGAGACATTTTAAATTATCAGCTCTGAAATATAGGTATAATTAAATATTACCTTGAATTTCATAGGAATTTTAAAATATATCCTTTCTCTTTTTCCTGTAAAATGGTTGAAGAATTACTATTTTGCCCTAATTATGTGAAAGCAACTGTGATTTCTATCTCTAAAATTTGGTGGTGTCTCTCTTCCCTTCCCCACACCCCAAAAAAGAGATTATAAAGTCAGTAAGGCTAACTTTCTGAGTGACTTAAACTCCATAAGTAGAAAGCCTACAGAAGGCATAGGACTTTCTCTCCAAAGCTGTCAGACTGTTTCTGTAAGTCACATGTAAGAATCACAGGCAAGATATAAAGACAGTTCTTATTCAGAAATCCAATTTCCTTGAAGAATGATGATATCTACAGTGTTTGTACAATACAAAAATTCAGATGAAAGTGTGGTTGAAAAGCTTAGTGCTGTCATTAGTTGTTGTTTCAGTGCTCTCACTTCCATGCCTGAAAGCATACTTTCCCAGCTTCTGCAGCAGAGAGCTTTCACAATTAATAGGTTGTTTCAAAAGATCATTCTTTATTCTAAATTTGCCAGTCATGAGGTTCATAATAGTTTAAACTGAGGCCATGGTATTGAAGCCGAATTGTAGGAACACAATGGGTTCCCAGCTAAGGGGTTTTATAGCTGGAAAGTTACATCAGGAGAATTTCATGGTGAAAGCTTCTAGTGGCTACGGACTATACCAACCCCATCTAAAACTTCACACAGCAATGAAATATATAGTAGATCACCACTTGTTCACTATTTTTAGTGAACATAATTTTTTGTAGGCTTCTCCTAATTACAAATAAAGTAAAACATAAAAACGGAGTTTAGTGTTTTCAGAGACATATCTACAGATCGAGACACTGAAGTGACTGCTTTTTCAACAAAGATGCAATTTCTTTGTGGGTTCTTATATCTGAAATTTCTATTAAGAATATGTTGTTAATAAAAATTGATTAGAAGAGTTTGAAGGATAGGGAAATGCAAGAGGGAGGAGATATGGGGGTATATGTATATGTATAGCTGATTTACTTTGTTATAAAGCAGAAACTAACACACCATCGTAAAGCAATTATACTCCAATAAAGATGTTTAAAAAATTGATTAGAAAAACAGATTTCCCTCTATTAGGCACTTTTATGAATCTGCTGTACACAGTCATGAATTATTTTGTTCTTTCATTTTCACCATTCCATATACCAGCTCTCTTGGGACCGTATGCAAACCATAAGCATAGATCCCACCCCACCTGCTTAGAGGAACTCTCTCTCAGGGCATAATCTTTAGGGAAAATCCTGGCATTTTCTCACTGACCTTTGTCCCTTAAACTTATTATAATATTCTATAAAAGGTAATATCTTATATACCTATTGTAGTACTTGCTTTTCTAGGGAAACTGAGGTAATGAGCAGAGCTTCAAACATAATAGGTGGTTTTAAAAGTTAGGGAATGATGTTAACAGACCTGAAGAACTTTAGCTGATCTATCATTATTATCATTATTATTATTATTATTAATGGTTTAGAGACTTCTCATAGCTTAAAATGCAAAATCCTGATACTCTGGCTTAGAAGCTAACACTTTGATATTAGACCCCAGCACCATCTCCCCAAACTATTCCCCCACAGCTCCAGCCATGCATGCACACACACACACACACACACATACAAATTTTGGTACCATGAGTGAACAAAGATGTTTCATGTCTGCTTTTAACCATGTGTTTCACTTAAACCCCTGTATTAATGATCTATTGCAAATTGCCTCAAACATAGCAGCCTAAAAAGCAAACACGTATTCCCTCAAATATGCCATGATAGGAATTCTAGGAGGGGCCTAACTGGCTGGCTCTGGCTCAAGGTTTCTGACAAGGCTGCAGTCAATCTTTCAGTTGTGTTACTGGAGTAAGATCTGCTTCCAAGCTCACTCAGGTGACTGTTGGCTGGCCTCAGAAATCTGCTTCCAGGCTCCTTTACTAGCTTACGGCACGCCTTAGTCCATTGCTCTGTGGGCCTTTCCACAAGCCTGCCTCATGACATGGCAGCTGGCTTGGAACATAGTTTAAAAAATGAATTTTGTGTTTTAAGAACGTTCTCAGTAACTGTATTCTCATTTCCATGGATTATGATCTGGCCTCAACCTGCTCACAGCCAAATATCCTAAAGTTCATTGAAACATACTATTTTTTGATCATCCTGTGTTCTTTACATTTCCATGTTTTTGCATGGCCTACAACCTGTGCCAGGAATGTTCTTCTTTATCTGATGACCTTTCAGTCATCCTTCAAAAATATCCTCCAATACCACCTATTCTGCGAAATCTCTACCTACTGACCTACCCCCATCCAGAAGAATTGTTTACATTTTTTCCTGGACCCAAGGGACATTGTACCTCTTTGTATTATCTATTATCACACATACTCCATCACAGTTGATCCTAAACAAAGAACGTGGGGTTTAGGGTGCTTACCTGAATGTAGTCAAAAATCTGCATATTGCTATCTCTGCCTCAAAAAAAAAATAACTAACAAAAAAACGGAATTGATAAATAACTCACCCAATGGCAGGAAGCTGAAACAGTTTGGATAGAATCAAGACTCAAACCCTAGTTCTTTTCATTCCACGTACTCTGGTCTCTAATCACACACAAATTTTCTCCACATTTTTTAAAGATATGTAAAATGAAAATATAGTTACTATATGTATTGAAAAAATCCACGTATAAGTGAATCCATGCAATTCAAACCCATGTCATTCAAGGGTCAACTATACATTATTATTTCCCTGTTTGCTTGTCTCTGTAGAAGTAAAAGGAGAGAATATATCTTTACTGCTATCTGCTCTGTACCTAACGTAGTCATGCAACTAGTATATGATATTTGCTTTGGGGATAGACATCATTATTTAATGTCATTATTTAATAAATGGATGAATGATGATGAAAATGTCAGAGATATCACAAATATGGTATATTTACCTCCTCACTGCTTTCTTCATTACCTAATTGCTAACTTATGTAAAGCATTTTCCATGTCTGATAAGTTAATAAGGAAAGAGGTTAGAAGCAAAATGTAGGTTTGAACTAGAACTTTTCTCCTATTGTATATGAACACTCATGAATTGATGATAAATTATTGGTTTAGAGACCAACAATTTCTATGAACACTTTACATAATACATAAGCTCTTTGCTTCTGAGAATTTTAGAATTACCATGTCCAAAGGAGAGTGCTTTGTATTTGAATGTTTTTAATGAATAATACAGCATTTCCCATATGGATTTGCAGAATTGCTTATATTATCTTCACTTTGCTCATACTTAAATATGACCTATTTTATACCTATTTATATCTATCGATCATATATGTAGATAAAGAAATATAAATACTAATCTTAGCAGGAATTCTTCTAGTAAGGTTTTGGTAACTGACTACACAATTGTAATTAAAAAGAATAAATGTGGTTAGAAGAGAAGAAATATGTTTTGAAAATGTTATTTGAGAAAACAGGAACACAATAGAGTAGATATAAAAATATTAAATTGCTCTTTGAGCACTGGAATTTTTAAGCAGCCTAAGATACCTTTATCAAATCATCTAATTAAAAAAAAATTCATTAACTTTACTGTGACTTTATAAATGTTCTTTGTATAAATATTGACTGAACTGGTCCATATTTTCTCATTCACAATGGCCAAGAATAAATGCAAGCCTTGGTTCTTTTTTCTCTGGAAAGACAACTTGCTACTGCTATGTCAAATTTTTCTCATGAATTTTTCTTATTGAAAAAGTAATTGCCTTTCATAGTTGATTTAGAGATGCTGCTTTTGGAGTTTAACTTCTTTGCAGTTCTTAAGAATTTTAATTTTAACAAGGGTTAGTTTATCTCTGCATTATCACTAAATAGCAACTCTAATTTCACATGCCTAGCTTTTCAAAACTAAGATGGAAGGAGAAAACAATGTAAGCATGCTTATCTAAGCACATTCTGACACAATGGGATCTCTATGTGTTTATCACAAGTGTATACAGTTCATATAATGTAGTATTTATCTTTAACATCTGGGTCTGTTAAACTTTGGATTCTGAGATGTAAAGTTTATGCTGTAATTCTACCTGTGTGAAAATGATGAAATTTTATTAAATATTTATTCAGTGTTTAGCCAGAGTCAAATTGAGCAGCTACTTGTTAGTAACTGTTTTAATATTGTCACAATTTTCTTGCTTTACCATGATTAGCCCAACTCTAAAGGAATAAAATTGAGGCTTAGAGGGCTAGGTAATTTACCCAAACCTACCTAACAAATAAATGCAGTTGCGAGGTTTAAACATAAGTTTTATAATTTCAAATTCTATCCTTTCCATTATTTTACTCTTTCCACATTTATCCTCATTTTTAAAACCATGTCTTCCTTGAGCTGACAATTTTCTTTTTTAAGTTTAATTGAAACCTCAGAAATAAATTCAAAATTAGTAGTTTTTAATACTATGAAGACTTCTTTTTGCTAAAAACAAAATGGTTTAAAGTAACTCAGTGAACCATTCCCTATTATTTTTTCCTTGAAAAATAACAATCTAAAGCAAAACTCATTACATTAAAATTTTCAGTAATACCCCCAAAAACCTGCTAAAGTATGATTTTTGAAGTATAATTTACATACAATATCATATTAGTTTCATGTGCACATCATTGTGACTTGATATTTATATACATTTCAACATAGTCAGCACAGGAGCCTATTATAGCCTATTAATAGTAGATAATTTTGATTTTCTAAACTATATCAACCCTGGACCATTATTAAAATTGGACACCACCTCTCAGATTTGGATTTCCATACAAGAATTTAAAAAGGAGGGACAGTATAGCTTATGTATATGAAATATATGTATGTACACATACGCACACACAAATATGTATATGCATATTTGTGTGTGTGTGTATGTGTGTATATATATACACACATATACATACATTCATGGTGGCTTCTTTGGAAATGGAGTAAAGTAGATGAGGCCAAGATGTACTTCCAAGGTAGAAACCACAGAATTTCATAAATAGATTGAATAGAGGGAAAAGATGGAAAGATGGATGCAGGGACATAGGGAGAAAAGAGAACCAAATAGTGAGACTTGAATTTATATCCCAGCACTGTGACCAATGCAATCACATTGTAAATAACAGAAATTTTAATTAGCTTTTCCTATCCACTCTGTTCTTTCATGTTGAACAATTTAACATTAACATTTTTCAGTTAAAAAGTGCTATATAATTTTAAGCGTAAGAACATGATAAGGGAATTGCTGAATTATTTATGCTGCTACTTTTTATAGAGATAAGATGTATTTTTTCTATTTCTCTGTTTAAGTGTATATTGACATACTATTCTCATACATTTATTCTCTGAGGGAGTGCACTGTGAAAAATATTTGATTTGCGGATAAGGTGTAAATTATGGTTGCTGTTAGATTTTCTATAAAGAAAATGCAAATTTTGAAGATTTAATTTAAATATTCAGGTGGTATTGACCTAAATGATTTCCCTACCTCCTGAATATTTCTTAAGTATAGAAAATGAAACTTGGAGCACCTTTATTACAACTTCATTCTAATAAGTTTGACATGTTCAAAACCTGATTTTTCTTATTATATATTCTATGATGTACAGATTAAAGGAAGAAATAAAATTAACTTCTTCTATTATCATGTTGAGCTATTAAATGGCATCTGTTCAGAGAATATACATAACACCTGCTGGTGGAGTGTGAAAGAATTTTTGTTTTAACTGATCAGTGCCTGGCTTTGTAATAATTTCAACTTATGTCATTAAGAAAAAAATACAAACAATTTTTTGTGGTTTCAAGTAGAATATCTCATATATGAGTCTATATAGAATAATCATGAAAAGACATATTTATGTATATTTTAACAAGTGGGGCATATAACTGTTATTAGATTATCTACCAAGAAGAGGTAAAACTTGGTCAATTCAATATAAACATCCAGGTTTTACTAAGCTAAGTGATTTCTTTACTTCCCTAACCATATGTCTTTGAAAGTTTTTCTATTTCAGAGTATAAATATGATTCTTTTAAAAAATAAATAGATACATGTAATATATTCCATCCATGTTATAGAATTTCATCTATCTATTTATCTATCTATCTAATCCTTATCTGTGTACATTCTAATTGTTTCCAGTCTCTCGGTATTATAAATGATACCTCAGTGAATATCCTCATACCACAAAGTTATGTGGAAACTTATGTGAGTATATCTGTAGGATAGTTTTTAATATAGAATAGATAGAATTACCATCTAATATGTGTATTTTAATATTTGATAGATATTTCCAAATTATTTTCAATAGAAGTTGTAGCATTTACATTCACATTAGAAATGTTTGAGAGAGTGCCTGTTTCTCTACACTTTCTCCAACATAAATTACCCAATTTTATCTGTGGCAATCTGATTCATCAAAAGTCATATCTTCCGGGTTTATTACGTATCTTTCTCATTAACGGTATATTAGTGTATCTAGATAGATAGATATAGTGTATGCATATATATATATGCACTATGTATATACATTGTATATATACTATATATCATGTATATATGTGTGTGCCTGTGCACCCGTACACATGCCTGAACTGAGGGGATTATTAACAAATAATCCCCAAATCAATCACAATGACTTAAAACAATAAAACTTTATTTCTAACACATGCAAAGCATTCTCTGTATCCTGTATCTATGATAGCCATACTTCGTCTAGTGATTCAAGAGACCAGGCCTAATTTGATCTTAATGCTTAATATAAAGTTTCTTCCATGATTACCATCTATGGGAAGAGAAATACTAGAAAGTTTAACTGGGACTTTTTACCTCCTCTGTTCAGAAATGACATGTATCACTTCCTCTCATGGTCCCAAATGTCCTACATGGACCTGACAAGTGTAGGAAGCAGAGTATCCCACTTTCCCAAGAAGGAGGAGAAATGTATATTAGTAAATTTTGATATTTTCTACCAAGTTGAATTTTTTGTAACTCAGAAAATACAATCAAACTTATTTTCATAACAGGCCTTTAAAACAACATAGTCAAAGTCAGACTGTTTTGTTGTTGTGGTGGTGGTGGTATGTATATTGTTGGCATTAAAATTAGGTCATCTAACTTCCAGGGAAAGTCTCCATCTCCAAATTGTACCTATTGTAACAAAACTGGATATAAATCTTAGAATGTCCTTAGATTTAGCATTATTATCAAAAATAGAAATTCAGTCAATGTACATTTTTCTCTATACAAATTTACATTTGAAAATGGGGTATCATATTTTGTGTTTTGTTTATGTTTATTCTAACATGAAAAAATAATATAGTTAGTAGGGTTTTTTGGGGGGTTTTTTTTGGTAATACGTCTGAAGAAGATTAACTTTGCCAGTCTTAGATACCAGAATTCACTATCCAGAGGCTTACAACCCTGATTACTACCATGGACATTGTTGGCAAATGACTCTATTATCACTATCTTGAACTTACAAAGTACATAATTACTCATTGATTTAGCCTTTTATGCATATTATACATTAACATGTTAAAAACTCAAACTATAGAAAAAGTATAAAATAAAATGGCTTCCATCTGCAAGGTTGGGTGCCACTAAATATATTAAGTATTATAGTTTATTTCATTTTGAAATACAAAAAAATAGTTTATTCAAAATTCTGGAAAAGCATTTTCATTTTGTCATCAACAGTCCTTTTTTTTGTAGACCAGAGATTTATAAACTTTATAAATAATGAACACTTAAAAAAATTTATTTTTTAAGTAAATTAAATATAAAAATAAACAAAAGAAATTAGTAGCATTTTCCCTACTCTAATCCTGTATCCCAATACCTGAAGGCGGCTAGGAAAAAAAAAGAAAAAAACAACCTTCAAATGGTCTGTCATTTCTGTGCAGTAATTATATTTTATTTTGTCAATTAATTCATGCTATTATTTTCCAAAAGAATATTTTATGCATTCTTTTCTTTCCTCATACTTCCAACATACTTTTCTCATCCCCCAAATTTCACATATAATGAGCCTTTTCTCTAGAAATAATGAATGAAGTATGCATGTCTACTGGAACTTATTCCCTTTTACAAACAAAAGGTCTTATCTCTAGAAATTATACCTACTCTCACTTCCCTGTTCTGTCTGCACTACCCTCTCCCACGGATTATTCTCACAAGTAATAGCCCTGTCTTTAAATATACAAATGTGCACCCCTGCATCCAGTTCCTTGACTAACCATCACCACTCTTTTCCTGCCTCCACATTTTGCTACTCACATGTACAGCAAAAACACCAAAGAATTATCTAAATTCTATTTCTTGAAACTCTCTAGGAAGCCTTCTGTTCCCACTGCTCTACTGAAACCACTCTGTTCAGGACACCAGTGACCTCTGATTTGCCAAGTACCCAGTGGTCAATTCTCAGTCCTTAATCCTCTTGTCCTATCTGTAGCACTGGACACTTTCACATCCTCTCTTTGGACACCCTTTTTCACTTGGCTTCAAGGACTCCTCACTCCTTCTCAGTGGTTTTAGCTAGCTCCCCTTTATTCTTCTGACCACAAAATATTTGCAAGTCCTACTTCTCCCTTTATACTCACTCCAGAGATAGTCTGTATCAGTTCTGTGATTATTCCATGACTGCCAACTTTATATCTCCCCTGACTTCCAAACTAATTGATATCAGTCTGTGGGACATGTTTATTAGGTGATATAATTGATATTTCAAACTTTCATTTTCCAAGCCAAACTCTTGATTTCGACTTCAAATCTGCTTCTCCTCCAGCATAACACATTCCAGTAAGTGACACTCCTCTCTCCTAGTCTCCTGAGGTGGCTTATCTCATCTACTACTAATTCCCACTATTGTGCTCTGGTTAAACTGGACTATTTGCTGTTTCTTAACTATGCCTGGCATGCTCCCAGCTCAGAGCCTTTGAAACTGGTATTCCTGCTTCCCAATTATGGGATTTTCTAGAACATCCCTTGCTTTATTCAGGTCTCAGATCAAATGTCATTTTATCAAAGAGCTTTCCCTGAATAATCTAAATAACTAGGAACTCTCTCCCTACTCCAACCTTCTTTCTTTCCCCTTCCATCTGTCTTCAAGACCTAACCCTGCCTACAGTAGATTTGTATATTTTGTCTTTTCTCACAAAAACACAAGCTCCATAAAGGCCTTTTTAAATAATACTGTTCAAACAAGGTGAAAAGAAGTTAAGAAAAAACAAGTATCTGACCATTGTATTTCTAATACTTGATGTAAGAAGAAACATATCTCGGTGTGAGATGGCATGTGTACACTTAGGTTTGTTTTCATAAGTTGTAGAATTTCACTGAAAAAAGGAAGAAAAATAACCTGAAGCACTGAGCCTGAAGAGTAGCCTGAAGAGTATCTCTACAGACACACTGCTGAATTATTGATCTTTTATTTCTATTTTATTAAGGGTATCTCTTTATTTTCATTCATATCCTACCACTACATTTGCCACAGTATACAGGAGAATTAGATAACTCATCACTATTATTCTGCAAGAGGAAACCTAACTTGATTTTTTCATAAATGAGCACAATCTCTAGAGAAGGGAATATATTGAATCAAAGTTCAATAACATATGTTTTGATTAGATATACTTTACTTGGTAGTTTGACATACATATATTAATATATCATGTACACAAATGCATACATAACACAGATATTTTAGAAAATGTTCTTAATTGATCAATATGTGGTAACCCCAAGAATTAAAATTATATCCAAAATTCAGAAGTTTACAAGTTACTGGAAAATGATTGTCAGTTTAATTTGTTTTTGAGGAACTGAAGTAACAATAATATTTTTTAAAATAACCAACAGGGATTTATTTCAATTTGCAGTAGTATTTTACTTCTGTGCAGAAGTTTAAATAAAACTTTCCTTATCAGACTATTTTCATTCTTTTATTAGTTTTCTGTTTGTTCTATAAATAAATCATTATTGCCAGACTCTCACCCCCTCTGTAATTACTGTTTCTTAATTCAGAATGAGATTACAAGATACTCATTCAGAATGAGATTACAAGAAAATTATAGACATCAGCACAACTTAAAGTTGTTTAATATGTCAGTTAGAATAGCTTTCGGTCTGTATATGTTTAATTGGCTGGTACATGATACAGATAATACGTGCTATAATTTTAGTTCTAACTCAAAGTAGTAAAATTAGTCTACTTCTCGTGTTTTCAAGAAAAGTGAATTTTAGAGGCTAATCTCTGTACACAGTATTTCCCACTTTAATTAACACCATTTCATTGAACACAGTATGTTTTGCTAGTGCTTTTTGTAACTATCATGAGATACAAGTTTTTCTTTTTTTCTTTTCAATACAGTAATCTCCAGGGAAAATTTCTTACTAACAAATTTCACTATATCATATAATTTGTTATCTATTCTATGTTTTGAATTTCACATTTCTGATAAAAATGGTATGCAAATACTTCTGGAATTCCATCTATATCATTAGTGCTTTATTGTTCTTTTAAATTTTATATCTGTATTATTTTCTCCATATTTAGATATTATTATTTTCAAAAAGTTATATTTTCCCCAAGTGTAATACTATATATGCCTTCTCCTTCCATCTCCATGGTCACATACAAGATAACCTTCAAGGTTTTTTGTTTTTTTTTTTTTACTGAATTATAGTTGATGTACAATATTATTTGTTACAGGTGTACAATACAGTGATTCACAATTTTTAAATATTATGCATTTATGGTTTTCATAAAATATTGACTATTCTCCTTTTGTACAATATATCCTTGTAGCTTACTTTCAAGGTGGTTTTGATAACAGTCTGAAACTCATTTAGGAAGGCTTCCTTTTGATCTAATTTATAGAAAAATAGAAAATACCTGCAGGGAACAAGTCTTATGATCACAATCATTTACTTCATTTTTTTCTCTTTTTCTGAGTGGAGGAGCAATATGTGTAAACATAGAATCAAATATGATCTCTCATTGGAAGTTGAAATGCCAGTATTAGTTATGCTCACAAAAAGATAAGCAGCAGTTACCAAGAGCAGGTTTAAATGATTGTCTAGAACCTTTCTTGAACCTTCAAAAGAATATAAAAAGCATAGATAAATATCATCAATAGGCGTTTCATCTGGAATTTTGTATGATTTTGAAAATTGCTCACATGATTACCAAATTTAGAGCATAAATCAACAACTGAAGAAAGAATAAAATTTGCAATGATGGTGACTGTACTTTAAAGGCATACTTACTTTGGTAAGTTAGATGTGAATTCAAAGAAGAAACTTGTGAATATATATGTGTATTACTTTTTAAAGTATCTTCCTCGCATTTCTGAAAACTCCTTTTGAGAAAATTCTGACAAAAGCAGTACTACAGTTTCCACCTAGGAGAATCTGGGTATCCTGACACATCATCTTTATAGTTACTGCATGTATTACTGAGGCAGGTTTTTTCCAGGCAGAAAGATACTCTGAACTGTTATAATTCTCAAAGAATGTGACTATGAAAAGGCATTTTGTGGAACATGATGATAGTACTGTAGACCTATATTCACAGAGGGAGCTGTGATTACATAATTGGCTGTCCATGACAGTCTCTAAAACCTGAGGGTTCAAATTGTTGCACCATGGCTGGACAGCACAAACACTTGTATTTTCTTTGACTGATACCATTGTTAAAGATAGTTTAATTAAAACAATTTAATACTGCATAATTCACACTAAAATCTAGACATTCTGCTTTATCGAAAAAATAGTAAGATAACACCAAAAACTGGGTCTGTACTTCCCGCAAAGTAGCTAGTAACAGTTTAAATTCAGCAAAGTCTCTAGCTCCCCATTTTCTCTCTGCCAGTTTCACTTATTCACAGTATCTTCCTTAACCTTATAGTCTTACTCATTTGTGATCCTTTCTGTAAACAATTGTGGCTACTTACACTTAATAATGCATGCAGCCTAAAATACACACACACACACACACACACACACACACACCTTCTCTCTCCAGTTTCTCTCTCTTTTCTACAACTTAACACACTTCTTCATCCCACCACAACTATATCTGATTATCTTTTAATCTTCATGTACCCAGTGTTTACAAGCTATTAGCAAAATATACTTTTGACATGCTGATGGATTAGTGGGTATGGACAGAGGGATGAAATTTGTTTCTTCTTTGACTCTTCATTTCACTCTACCCTTATCATTGTTAAAATTGCAGCTTCAAAATCATCCTTAATATCTGATTTCATCTTTGCCCATGGGCATCACATTAATAAGTTTCTAATCTTAAGACTTCTACTTCCTTTCATCCACAAAAGATTCCTGATTCTGATTTATTCAGCCATCTCTGAAACTGGAAAGTGAGAACACAGAAAGTTTCTAGCCATTAATTTACATAAAAGTTAGTACTCTTTAATGATATTTTCTCTAAAAGGAATATCTTGCTGATTCATGTTAAATAGGAAAGTTTTCATAGTTTTGAAAGTTACACTGCATGCTTTATGAGTAGCAATTAAAAACTTGAAACTTTGAACTTCAGCAATAATTCTAAGGGGAAAAATGTTACTTTATAAAGTGATTATTGTTTAATTGGACAGGAATGCTAATTAAGTAGAAAAACTATAGTTTATATTTATACATGCTTTGTTCTTTGTTTTTATTTTCTGAAAATTCTTCTTGAAACATTTTTCATTTTCCATTACTTTTGCCATTTCAAAAAAATATTAAAATAGTATTATATGGCTTATGTTCACTTCCTTTTAGGGATTTTTCTATGAAAACTCATTAAAAATAGACATTAAGATAGGTTATTGAACACTCTGCTAATATCAGTGTATTCAGACATGGGGGTAAAATTGGCTTATTTTATTACTCAAAGTATAACCTGTATGAATAAAATAAAATTATTTAAATTGTGTTTGCCCCTCAAACATAAAGAATGTAATAATTATATTGAGTTGCCATTGATACATAGGAAAGAATTTTACAATTATAATACTCGCTATCTTTTATAAGGAATGCTCTAAGACCAGCTAATGTTGTTCCTGTTTTATCTGTCCTGCAAATATTAAGCAACTCTGCTAGATGTATTTAAACAGAGAATAAAACTGAAATAATTATAACATTCAATAGCACTTAGTCTGTCATTCACCTTTTCCCCTCAAATCCATTCTACATACTTCTACCAAGTAAATCTACTTATTCTCTTCACACGTCTTCTTTTTAAACACGTCAGTAGGTCATTATTACTATTAAAAAACAAAAAACACAAAAATTTGTCAGCCTAGATTTTCCAGTCTCATGTGATTTGATTAGTGATACATAGTTTCAACTTGTCAGCTCCCCTATGTAGACTCTATCTCTAGGTAATGTTTATGTTTAATCCTTTTTCCTCTAATTTTGAACCTTATTTCTCCTACTTGAGTGATTTTGACCCCTTCCTTTTTCCCATCTAGATCTTATTCAGACTTCAGTGCCCTGTGGAAGTTCCATTATATGCATGAAATAATATTTGACACTTCAGTCATCAGTGACATTCCCACCCATACTCCTGTTGAAGAACCATCTTTACTCTTTTTCTATACTACATACTATTGTTTATGTTTTGATTTGTATATACTTTATTCTCCAACCTAGTCATTCTTAAATGGCCATCATTAAAAATAATCTGCTACAGTGCTTTAATGACCGTTAAAGAATTTACAGTGTATGGATTGATTGAAAATACAATATTATTTCCTCTTGACAAAGTCTTTTCATAGCCGTAATTTAATTTGTATTCATTTTGTTTTCAACACAATAGTTAAATATGCAAAACTTAATATTCTCAACTCAATGCTGTGATTTGTAAACATCCAAACATACAAAATATTTTAAATCTTATATCTCTTTTCAACTCTTTGAGCCACATATAAATTCACTATATTTTGATATAAAATTGTAACATGATTATTTTTCTAGTCTCTAGAGAAATTGCTGCTACGAGAGCTTCTGTACGATTAAATAAAACACAGCATTACATTGAAGTATTGTCTTCAATGCCCATGAATACCTGACCAAAGGCAACACTTACAGAAATGTTTAGTTGCTGTACCACAACATTGAAGATTATGTTCCTCATACATTTCATTTCATTGAAACTACAGCCATTAGTTTGTGCAAGACCACTCTCCTCTTTTTTGAATGTGGGTTTCCCCCTTTAGTTTTGTCCAATATGTCCATTTCCATCCTCAATTCCATAAGCAACCATCATCTAAAATTTAGAACAAACACTAAACTTATCAACGTTTTACAACCATGTTTTCATCAGATCCTCCCATGCATTAGTTTTCTATTGCTACATACAAATTACCACAAACCTGGTAGCTTAAGACAACCCACACTGGTTATTTCACAGTTTCCATAGGTCAGCAGTCCCACTACAGCTTAGCTGGGTCCTCCGCTCAGTGTCTTACAAGGCTGCAATCAAGTGCCTGCCAATCTGCATTCTCATCTATAGGACTGATTAGGAAAGAATCCCAGAGCTCATTTAGATTGTTGTCAGAATTCATTTCCTTTTGGTTGTATGACTGAGGGCTGTTGTATGGAGGCCGCCTTCAGGAACAAGTGGTTACTCATAGATCCCTGGCATATGTTCCTCTCCATAGGCAGTTTACAACGTAAATAGTTGCTTCTTTTATTTATTTATTTTTTATTTTTTTAATGGTTGCTTCTTAAAGCTTAAATGGAAAACGTCTCTCTCCACTGTGCTAAGAGTGAGTCTTATATAACTTAACTGAATCAAGGAGATGGCATCGCATTATCTTTGCAATATTCTATTGGTAAAAGCAAGTCACTGATTTCACCTGCACTCTATGAGGGGGGAGGATTATATAAGTGCATGGTTTATTGTGCGGCACCTTAGGGTGTGACTCACACATCCTGTTAGACTAAAAATTCCACATAAATCTTCCTCCCTCCTGCCCTCTCTCCCTCCCTCCCTCCTTCCTTTCCTTCCTTCATTATTCATCCCTTCATTTTTTTCTCACACTACTGTAGTCTCCGTATCTTATAAAATGCACTTCCCAGAATCAGCACTCAGTAAAAAGTTAGGCAGTGAATTTTAAAAATGAATATTCTTTAGTACTCCTATTATTTTTTTGTTGTTCAAGTTTTCATCTGTCGACTATAGCGGAATGAGATGGATTTTATTATCCTAATTTTAAGTGGAGTCTCACAAGTTTTTACTAGTTTACCATTCGTATGACAAAGAAGTGACAGAGCCAGGAATGCATCATAAGTCTCTCTCATCCCAAGTCAGGACTTTTATAATAATACATCAAAAAAGTCACTGGCATTTTTACACTTTCAACTGCAATCTCTCTTGACTGGCTTAATACTTTTATTTTTGTTAATGGATTTACTCTAAGAAAAAAATAATCTGTTCATTAATTTATTTGTGTTTCTTGGGATATTTAACATTCATCAAACAAGAATATTAGTCATAATCTGTTTTCTATGCAAGAGAATGCTATTACACAGAACTCTCCTGCAAGTTTCCTTTTAAAATCATGCATACACTTGCCTGAGCTTTAAAACTCAGTTTTAAACTTACTTGGTTATATTTTTAAGTTAAACATTCTACAGATAAAATAATGCTTGGGCTTTTTCCATTTCTTGGTGCTCACACCTCTCAAACTAAATTTTTCCTGTTATTTTTCTAAGAAATCTTCTAAACTAAGCTTTTTCCTGTTACTTTTCTAAGAAAGCTTCTAAACTAAGCTTTTTCCTGTTATTTTTCTTAGAAATTATATTTCTAAGAAATATATTTCAGGGAAATATATTTATGTCTAAGACTAGTATTTATAGATGATACTGCAGAAAACACAGATCGAATGCAAATCTCTTACAACCTGAAATTAAAATTTAATATTCCCCTAATTTGGAATCATTTTACTAAAGTACTTTGAAATGATATATTAAATTAAAAATATGAAATACGGTGCTGGCTCAATAGCAAAGTCATTGTGAGAAAACTAAATTGATTTATTTCTTCAGTAGAAGCAGAGTGTCTGACATGCAATAAATATACAATAAATCCTTATTGAGTAAATGCATGTATAAACACTAAAAAGAATGTCCAGTATGATAGCAGTAATGAACATAGGTATCAAAATCTATTCCCTTTTTAAAATTTGACTTATTCACCTTTTATTAAACCAGCTAGTATGGCTAGATTATTATGACATATGTTTTATACCTGTTATTGATTAAATTGAATATTGGATTTTTCTAATAGGATACAATCTTTAAATTTAAATTGAATAGGCTAGCTGTATTTCTCAGTAATTTGTTTCCTTGATGAGGAGTATTACCCAAAAAGGAAACCTGTGTCCCTCCTTCCTTCATTTAGAGTTTTATGATTAAAACTACCATTTAAAAAGGATAAACCCCTACAGACATGTTAAGGTCCTGACTGAATCTTCCAAATGTCCATCAAAGTTTGTAGAAGAAGAATGTCTAAACTTAGACTTTCCTTATGTGTATCATGTGGTTTCAGGAAATGTATTTTGAGTTTAACCAGGATCATTGAATATTTACAATTGTTGGGTATATATTTAAAATGTTTAAAACTGAAATGTAACACATCTTCTAGAAACAATTACAGTGTTGGCAAGATAAGTTTGTATGCATTTCTTCTCTTCCTCATTTTTGAATTTATTTTTATCAACTTTGTTTGATTCCACCATATTGAAAATGTATTATACATATTGTGATGTAGAGAGAAAGAGGGAAGGAGAGAGGGAGGAGTTTTATATATATATGTGTGTGTATTATAAAACCTATACACACACACACAAAGAGAGTGTACACAAACAAATATACATTTTAAAGTAACAGCAGTGAAGGTACACTCAGACATTGTGGCACGTCAACAAACTGTAAGCTCCAGGAAAGATTAGGTAAGCCCGGTATGTCTGAGCCATGCTGGAGAGGTGCCTTAGATCTCACAGTGCTGGATGAAAACGTAGGTTACTTTGCTGCCCTCACTTAGAATTAGCTGCAATCTGGCCATTTCTATCCTTGAAACAGAACTCAGCTCATGAATAAAAAAAGATATAACTAGGACATAACATTAGTATTAATCTATATGTACAGTATAAGTTTAAATAAAATATAAACATATTTACATAGATTTTATGAATAAAAATGTAATATGAATACAAATATCATATTTTATATTCTACATAAAATAAATTTTATATTTTATGTAAATATATATTTTATTATACTTTCATATTATAAGGATAGTGTATTTTATAAATATGACATATTAATATATAATATAAAATTATCTGTAAACATAAGTATATTTTTATATATATTTAATGAAATTATATATAAATTATAATAGAAAAATATAACATGATCTAGAAAGAGGGAGTAGATCATAAAGCCTATCTGAAATTTTTCCTTGAAGTGCATATTACAAAGAAAAAAGAAATAAAAGATGATTCATCAGGTCGTGCTTATGAGTGATAACTATCCTCTGTGGTGATGAAAACCTTCTCGATGATTCCCCCTATGGTGAAGTAGAAGAGAGGTTTCCAAGCAGTCAATTAAGGAAATTCATATTTGGTGTGGTGAGATGTGGTAACTTTGGAAAGCCTCATGTTTTCAATTTCATACTTGAAGCTGCTTTGAAAGAGAGTTTATTTTAGCAAGTTAATAGTATATGTTTCTTGTAAGGAGTACAAGCGGTGTCAAGTCTTATTTTTATAGCTCTACCTAGATGTTGTCAGAGATAGGAAAGTACCAGAGTTTGACTGAACAGACTGTTGAAGGGCAGACGCTTATGTACAGCTCCCAGTTTACTGAGAGATTCCAGTTTGC
This sequence comes from Pseudorca crassidens, assembly GCF_039906515.1. Lineage (NCBI taxonomy): Eukaryota > Metazoa > Chordata > Mammalia > Artiodactyla > Delphinidae > Pseudorca > Pseudorca crassidens. The sequence continues at coordinate 41,649,253 of NC_090311.1, read as the reverse complement.
TTCCTGACCCAGTGTTGACATGGGATTTCTCATCAAGGTATTGGCAGTAGACTCCACACTTTGATACATCAAAGAAATTAATAGTCTTTCACGTAGCAGTCAGGGACAGAGCCTAAAAAAAAAAAAAAAAAAAAAAGGAAAAAAGGAGTTTACATTGTCAAAAATGTACCAGAGGGAAAACTGCTGTGATGTCAACCTTGGCTGCTTTTGCCATGTGTCACCACAACCAACCCAGACACAGGAAGCAGGGATCAACAGTTAAAGAGTAGAGCTTTGTGTATTGACAACCTTTGGATTTATACTTGATTGTGAAAGGCCTTTTATGTATTCTCCCTCTAAAACATGAACAGCAATCTGTTCTCAAGGCAGTAGATACCACTGAGGGTGCATTCAGCTAGGGTTATTGGAATAGCTGTGCTTTCCTTGTCAAGTTCTTCTCTAGTTATGTTGCCAGAATGCATGTGGTTGCTTCATATAACCCTAGTACATTTTCTGAATGTAAGGCTCATGAAAGCAGAGATGTGAGTGAGTTTTTTTTATTGATATGTTCCAACTGCCTAGAAGAGTGAGTGGTACCTCATAGACCCTCCATAAATACTTGTTGAATAAATGAATTTCTGAGAACATTCAATGCCAGATAAATGAATATGAGCTTTATCTGGTAGCTTAATTATACAAATGATGTGAAAGTCAAAATCAGTATATTGTGTCTTGAGTAATAGTAGTAAAATATTCTAAAGCCTATGGAAAATATAGAGTAAATATCATGAAACTCAAACCACTTATGTGTGAGATTATAACATAATTGGAAAAAGTGCTTTTTTTCCCAATGTTATTGACAGTAGAATACTACAATTGACCCTTGAACAACATGGGTTTGAACTACACAGGTTCCCTTTTATGTGGATTTTTTTTCAATAAATATAGTACCTGTAATTTCATTTTACAAATCTTTAACTAAGCATGGGGAAAACTTTATGTTTGATTAGGGATCACAATATATAGAATCAAAACAACTACAATCTTGATTCTATCCAAACTGTTTCAGCTTCCTGCTTTTGGGTTAGTCATTGCCAATTCTTTTGTTTTTGATGCAGAGATAACAGTACTCAGATTTTTGGTTAGAGGAAGGGGGGTTATTGGTGCCCCTAAGCCCTGAGTTGTTCAAAGGTCAACTGTATTTCCAAATCCCTATTGCAAAACCGTATCTTTATTAACTATACCAGAGTGTTGAATATGTCAATAAATTATCTCTGAAAAAACAAGTACAATGACCTTATTTATAGGTCAACTACATGTCTTTTTAGACATGCTCTAGGTTGCTATTATTGGCCAAGGAGATCTGGAGGGAAATTTTGTACTCAGAGAACAAGGCAGAGTTTAATATGGAATTTATAATAAAGGTACAATACCATGTTAGAGGTGTTGTTTGAAGGCATCTATAAGAACTTTGCCTGCAACTCTAGAGATTGTAAAACTAGTAATGAAAATGGATATTGCTTTTTAAAAAGTTTTTTCTAACATCCTTTAAGTGTTTTCTCCTTGTTTTTAAATTGTAAAGATTCTTTTCTGTTTAATGTTGTAACATTTCTTTAAAAAAAGAAAGAAAGAGGAATTGAAGCCATTATTTCCATAAATCTTAATAGGGCTATACTCCAGGTATGAGAAGAGGGATGCAATATTTCTCCTTAGGATATAGGAGAGAAATGCAGCAAGCTATTATGGGCCTCCATATACCTTGAAACCTGAACCAAGTGCTGTCTTGGAAATTTTCTTGTCCTTTTTTGTAAAGGAATGAGCAGAAATTTCAGACTTACAAACCACACCACTACTTCAGCCACTCATAAGTTTGTAACCTTGAGCCAGTGAGCATGACATTTCCTCCAGAGTAGAGATGATAATGCCTACCTTAGAGGTTAAACTAAAGATGGATTGAGGAAATGTATGTTTAAGCCCTTTGAAGACTTCGAAGATGCCAAGTCAGAAATACTCATATTAAGCTTTATGGAGCCCTCCCTCTGAGGTACTCTTCTAAGCATGCATTTATAGCCATTTACCTAATCCTCAAAATAAATTTATGAGGTAGGTACTATTGTATCTCCATGTTAATAATGAGGAAAGTGAGACAGAGATGCTATTTAATTTGGTCAAAGTCCTAACTGGGAAGTTGAAGAACTTCATTTTAAAAAGAAGCCACACTCTAATCAACTGCCCTTAAAACTACTAACATTAGTCAATTTTATTTTTTCCTTCCCTGCAATAAACATGTATCATTATATTCTCTTGATATCTAGTGATGGGCTCTTCTTTGAGCTATCTGTGCCTAGAAGTTATAAAAGCAGAGGCTGAGTTGTTTACCAGTTAGAAGGGGAAAATATGTGAGGGCTAGATAAAAAGAAACCTCCTTTTTATTTTAAGATAAAGAAACACAAGAAGAATAGATTCCATTTTTAAATATCTGTGATCTGGTGCAATGACTTGAAATTTAAGGACTGTGCATCTCATGATTAAAAACTTTTGAGTTTGCACCTTTAATATACTTTTAAATAAATTATATATTTATATATGCTATTGTGCAAATAAACTTTATAAAACACACACAAAAAAAACAGAAAGATAGATAAAACAAAATATGTGTAAAAGCAGAATTCAAATTATTTCCTTTGTACATTCTGAAGAAACTTACCTATGACTAGTTTAGCAGAGGGAATCCCAGGCAGGAGTTGTAAACTGGAGGACCTCAGAGGACAATATGACCTGCCAGAAGCATTTAGTCTATAAGAGGGTTGGACAAATATCTAAACACTAGGCAGTCTCACATGGAAATTTGGATTTCTACCATATTCTGGAAAATCAGAAAACTCAGTAATACTGGTTTTCATTCCCACATGACAACCTTGACGGAAGTCAAATACTGGGCTGGTTTCTTCAGACAAACCCTGCACTTCACAATTTGTCCCTATTGCGCCTTTAGGCAAATTCACTTTTTTCTTTTGGAACCTCTGATGTAGAGAAATGAAGTTCCAATCCCTGTTCTACATGATCTATATTCAGCGTAATTTGGAACAATTCCATGTGAATAATTTCTTCAATTTACAAAGAAACTGAGAACATAATTTCTCAGTAAGAAAAAATTCTCTGATGTGCTCACAGGCTACTAATACCTCATCCAGTTTCTTTACTTACTGGGATATTGCAAAGAAGAACAAAGGAATTAAAATGAAATTCATCCAAATGCTTCCAAAGACAGACGTGGTAAAAAAAGATGATAGGTTAAAAAAAAAAAAAAAAAAGATGGGTTATCCTTAGTCTTACATGACATAGTTAAGTCAATCTCTTGTCCCTCTACTAAAAAGAAATTTGTGTTTTGATGATGGATTTTTCTACTTAATTCTGTTAGACAAATGTCCATTGAAGTTTTCATGTAAGATACTAGCAGCTGGTTTAACATCTTAAATTGTTGCGAAAGCTTACTCTTTATAATTGAACTATTCTATACATAAGATAAATTTAGTGAGTTAAGCTGATTGGCATTTGATTCACTCACAGGGTCTCAATTTTAAAGATGTGGTTCTGATGTCATTAGTATGTTAAGTTCTCAACTTACTTGCTTACAAAGTAAATAACAGAAAAGATGTCTTTCCTTAGAGACTTGTCTGCAAATTCATGTAGATAAGTTCCAGCACATTAAACAAGTATGTTACTTTGTTAAAGGATAGTGTGGCACAGGTAATTAACTATGAAGTCATTAAGGCTTTTCTATGCTGTGACAGTTGTGTTTACCTATAACAGATTAATGAACTCGTCAAATGTTCCTTTTTTCCTCTTGTTATTTCAGATCAGCCTTGAGTGGAATTTGACTGAAGATGTTCCAACAGTTTTATCTCTGGAAATGGTTAGCTTCAGGGATTACCTTTTGCTGTCTCTTCACAGTCTGCTTGGGCCAATATGATGATGGTAAGGATGCTTTTACTTTGACCTTTAGAGTTAGCCAGAATTTCAGTGGAATGTGAAAAACACCATAGAAATGAGTAATGCTAATTTGTAGTTCATTTTTAAAGGTTGGTGACGCTGTACAATAATTTTCCTTAATTAAAATTAACTTACAAAAGTAACATTCAATGCACTTTGTTTTTTAATAAGGATTGCAGTATGGTAGAAAATCCAGTGCTAGGCCTCTAAATGAACATTTACTTATACCCACTAAACAAATGCTTAATTATTATTTAAAAAATTCAATTCTATTCGCTAATCGTTGAACAAACACAAACTACAAACAGTAGCCTTAGATAAAGTATCTAAGGCTACAAACAGTAGCCTTAGATAAAGCTTAGGAATGTAAAAAATACCAAAATTTCCTATGAGAAAAAAATCTCTGAAGGGGTCAAAAGTAGAGGCCATAAGTGATTTTAGTGTTAGCACTTTAATTGGGGATTGCATTATTTCATCCCCCACTATTTTATTTAGAAAGAGTGAAAAAAATGTAAAAAATTTGGCATTAGATTTTCCAAGTCATTTCTTAATAGTCAATCAGTCAGTTGAGAAAGATATATTCGTCATCAAGCTCTGTAGGGACCATTTAACATGTTATATCTGCAGTGGCCCAAATGTGCCTGTCTTAGATATTTCAATATTGGAGGAATCTGTCTTTGAGTACTACATAATGAAAGTGTGGAGTATATGTATGTATTATACATATACTACATAATGAAAGTATATATGTAATACTTTAAGAGAAGAAAAATGGATAAATTTTCCCACCCTAGAAGTTGGCTATTCAAGAAAAATGACTTTGTTCTTTCATTATCATTAATTTATTTATTTATTACTTTTTATTATTTTTACTCGACATTTGTTCAGCATTCGGGGTACACAGGCGAGCAATCATCTCACCCTTGTTGCCATGTTCCCTAGTTGCTCTTAGAGGCAACAAAGATTGTGAATTGTGTGTATGTGTGCTTTGTTTGGCTAAACTGAATGATCTGAAGATAGATGGATTAATTTGACTGTTTCTCAAACAGTGTTCAAATTGTGTACATATTAAGACATTCTCAGTCCTCCATAGTTAGGATATCATGCCTCTTTGGGGATTTGCAGAATAATTTACAATAGCAGCTACTTCATAAAGTCAACAGCCTAAACCCTTGAAAAGTTCTGCTAATTAGCACAGTGTTTACTTCAAGTGCATCTGAATTTAATGTTCATGTCATTGCCATTTATGTAGATTGTGAATCTCCAGTCTAACAACAAATTTAAAAGTGCAGTAAGAAATAAATAATGTAACTGCTACTTTGAAGCAAAAATAAAAATCAGTGGAACTTAAAAGAGCATGACTTTAAATTAAAAGAATGCCTTTTAAATCATGCCCCAAGAATAGATGACAAAACAGTGTGTTGGTATTTCTTTATGCCATAAGGCATTCTATTTGTATTCATATTTAGTGTTCACACTGAGAGGGAAGGATTCACTGTCATTGCTCACATTAGACTTTCACAAACCCTGTACTTTTTAGCAATGCAATTTAGGTTATCAGAGGAAATCACTCCTGGTTTAACTGGTAATGCTATAAATTAGTTTCTTTAATAAGCTCATTACAGCTCTTGGTCTCTCTAAATGTGCTTGTATAGATAGCCACCAAAATAAGATTATCAGGTCACTGTTGGCCATCAAGTAGTTACTTTCTGAAGCACAGTGCAACTTCACAACTGCCAAGCTACATTTTATAGTGAGGCTGCCCCCTCACTGCGCTCATGGAAGACCTCCTTCCAGCCACAGTTAGAAAGGCTTTTCAGTTCTCTCCTGGAGATAGGTTGCTCAGTACTTAGGAAGACTGAAGGGACTGGATCTGTGGCAAAGAAACAAAAATTTTCTGTAGTTTTTATAGAGATTTCTTAACTTTATATGCTTTTCATCATTCCTTCCATACTTGCATCCTCCAATGAGTGTGCCCCCAGAGGTAATAACACATTCCCCTAGGTTGCCCTCAGGTCTTTACTTCTCTCTGGTCTCCTTCAATTAGGGACTCTGACATCACTTTTATTCTATTGTTCATGAAAATGGTTTTCATAGTTACTATTTTTTTTAAATCCATATAAAAGTTGAGCCCACATTATGCAGGAATTAAATCAGGAGTAAGCAATCATGGCTAAAACACAAAATAACACTTAACTGGAATACATGATACGAATTTCTTGAAACAATTTTTTTATCCAAATGCTTGGGGATGCAGGTGGGGTTAGATTGAAAGAAGACAATGGTGAGAATCATAATCATGATAGAAATATGAGAAAAAAAGGAAAAATAAAAGCAGTTTTGCCATAGGTAATCCACTGGTTGGATTAGCCCTTTTGATAGTTGACAACTGATTTCCATACATAGTTAGAAGCTTCGGATAGAGGAAAATGAAGGAGAAAAAATTGAAACTACCCTGAGGCTATTAGTATAACAGTTTAGGTCACTGTTATGTTAAAACATAGAATTCTCCTGGACTTGCAATTAAAAACGGTTTCCTGTGTTTTTCCATGCATTTCCTTGCTTAGGCATAAGGCAGTTGGAAGGGAAAAATACTGTTTATTCAATAAAAATTTTAACCTGAAATGAAATATTCTAGTATTACCCAAATGTGTGAATCTGCTTCTAAGAAAAGTATGTTGCATAATTGTTATTTTCAATATTTTACAACTAATTTTTTTACTTGGGAACTTGGGGCTAAATTTTGAGTCTTTTGATATTTCTCATTCAAATTGCTGGGGTAAGGTTTTAGGTTCAGTAATAAAATTTGCAGATGGTCTATTCCTTAATGAGCATTTCATTTGTCTGATGACTACATATTTAAGCACGCATTAATAACATGAGATTGATAGTATGATATTACATTTTAAAAGTCAGAATTTAGCTAACCGATAGAATATTGGAAAACGTAATTGATTTGTAGTTGATAGTAGCTACCCTCTTCCCAATAAGAGAGCATTAGGACTGATATTTTAGCTTATAGTTTAATGCATTATCAATCCTGACAACTTTATTGGAATGGGAACATGTGGCCTGATCCCACATTGAGTGTGGGAGCCTGAAAAGGAGGTGCGATGGGAAACCGAGGAAGCCAGGCTATCTGCTAAATTGTGTGCTGTGTGGGATAAAAGACATAAAAATCATATTCCTTGTTCTACCATATTATTTACAGTGAGGTAAAGAAACCAAGTTGCCCACAGGGTTTGTGTCTTTGTTTATTTTGTTTTGATTTTGAGTTCATGAATGATTGATAAATGGGAGGCAAAGGGAGGAAGAAAGGAAAATGTTATATAGTTAAGGGGTATGTTTTATTTTCATTTTTTATTATTTTCTCTGCATTTTCAAATTGCCATATTGAGTAGATATTACTTCCATAAGCAGATAGGAGAAGTATTTATTTAAGAGAAAAAACAAAAATCAATGTATCGTAACATTATAACTAACTTGGAACCAGAGCGTTAGAGTATTAGAGGAGTTTTAAAAGGGTATGTGTGCCAATGAGTGTGTGTGTATGTGTGTGTTAGAGAGACAGAGAGATTCCCTTGTGTGTGCAGATCATGAAAGCCAATTTCAGTTTTTTTAAAGAAAGGGTTCTCCCTGGCTGCTCAAGCATTCAACCTGGAAGGCAAAAATCTTTCCTCTGGCCCTTGAGCTATTATGTAAACTAGCATATATCTATGATGTGAATGGAACCCTTATATAGCGCACAACCAGAACAACTTTCTGAAGGGATCCTGTATATAAGCTCAGAAAGTCACAAAACTTCCTTAGGCTCAGTTTCCTTATTAATGATAACACTCTGAAACTCAGTTTTATGCAGTTTCACACAGTACCTGACATATGATCAAGGTTCACTAAAATTGCTTTTTATCTTTATTGCTATTATTACTTCTAATTATTTATAAATATTATGCTTCTTTTTATAAATTTATGTACAAAGCACAATGAGTACTTTGTGCTCTTGTGCACTATATGTATGTTCTTTCTTTATATCTCTCCAAATTTACTAAACACCTTGAAGATTTAACTTTGTTACGTTATATTTTATTCTTAAAAGTATTAATGACTGTATTCTTTCCTTGGAGAGTTTACTGATTCAAATGAAACTATAAGTGAAGTTTGAGGAACATTTCCAGGTGTATTTTCATGCTTGTTAGGTAATCTATTAATCCATGGAAGGTCAGTGATTAGACAGACATGTCAATCAATTAAGGGGGTAGCCATGTTATAAGGTCTGAGACTCAAATCTTCTGAGGTCTGACACTAAAACCTGGAAACTTCATTTTTAGCAAGTGCATCCAGAGGTCATAAAGTAGAATGCCACTGGGTTAATACTAATTAAACTTAAAAGAGAGAGTCATGCAAATTACAATGCTATGAAAAGCATTATAAGGAAAATATAACTGCCCAATGAGCTGAAACACTTGTGTTTCCAAGAAAGATTTTTCCCCCCTTTAGATACCTTAAGAAGAAATGGTTATGTAAACTTAACAGCTCTGTGAGAAGAGTTAAATGATCTTAATGGTTCATAGGGCACTGTTATAGCACTATCCTTGCCTCTTGGACTGCAATACTTTATTCATGGGACACTCATGGTCTCCCCAGGATCATGCTGGAAATGTTTGTAAAATTTCTTATTTTTTAGTTTGTTATTTCAAAGCTTAGTGCAGGTCATCTTCCTCTTGTTAACATTATATTTCTCTGAACATAGTACAGTGCAGTAGTTTCTTTTGAGTCTGTTTCAGTTATAATTAAATTAAAGGTGGTTATTGGAGACTATACCTAAGTAATTTTCAATGAAGCTTATTGTCTCTGAAACTTCTCAATCCTTCATTTAAATATGATTTCTTAAGGCAGCACACATCAAGAGCTATAGAGCAATATACATGTACACACTCGTACATAATAGATAACACACATTTTAGACAAAAATAAAACCACATATAGCATATATTTTATGAAAATTTTAATCTTAATATAATATGGACATCTTTCCTTGTCTACCCCTTTCACTTATTCCATCTTACAGAGTGTATTTTTATTCTGAGAGGTTAAATTCTAGTTTTAAGAGTAACTTTGTTGTTTTCCCTACAGGCTGATTTAAAATCCTGAGTATTTGTCCTTTTTTTTTTCTTGAAGCTTTATAAGCTATTAGATTTATATAAACTGACTGGATTATATTATTATGGAACATTTAGAATGGTATGACAAGAAAGAGCACCTTCAATGCTTACTCCAGTAAGACTTTCCTAAACATTCTAAATTTCATCTCCAGATGAAAGCTTGGCTGTGTCCTCACTTTTAGATTGTATCCACACTTGAATTTCCTGTTTCCTCTTTCCCAATGGTGAGTAATCTTGTGGATCCTGTAGCCCCAAAATGGATTTGTTTCAGAGCAAAGGTTTGAAAAAGCATATGTCTTTTCTTGTTTTGGCGACAAGAAGTTTTTTTCACTTTTCTAGGCTCTGACCTTGGGCCTAGAAGTAGCTTTTGTGTACTCTACTAATAGGCTCCGGTGAAGCCTATCTGTACCACCCTGGAAGGCCAGAGGGCTAGAGTCCAAAAAGTAAATAAATAAGCTCTGAGAAACAGAAGAAGAAGAAACATCTCTCTTTCTCTTTTTCTCCGATTCTTAAAAGCTATTTCTTGATTGCTTGTAGTTCTCAGTTTTTGTAATGAATTGTGTCTAATGCTTCCTTATATACTATTAAGAAGTGTTCCTACAATTTCACAGACATCATTTCTACATGTTCAACAAGTTTCTTGAAATCGTAAATCATATTGATATGTATTTTATGTGTAAACAGCCTCTCTTTAGAATAAGCACTAACATTCATTTAGCATTTATTAACAAAGCCCTTCATATAGATTATTTTATTTAATCTTCACAAGAACTCCATGAGGTCCTTGTGATTGTCATAATGATCACATACCATTGCACTACTATTATGCCTCAGATATAGATCAGGAAACTACAGAGGCACAGAAGGGTTAAGTTGCTTTCCCAGTGTGATATTACTCCCACTATTGAGTGGCAAAGCTGAAACCAACCCATTATCTCTGCTCTACATGCAATAATTACATGCTGTGCTATTATATTATGACATCAAAATCTTAATCTTTCCTGAAGATTTTACTCAAATTCTACTTATTCCTTGATACTAAATTATTCATTATTCTTTGATGTTGTTACTAACGATATTCATTCAGAATTAAGTGCGGAGAGGTTGGTAAAAGGGTACAAACATCTAGTTTTAAGATGCATAAGTTCTGGGGATCTAATGTACAACATGGTGACTATAATTAATAATACTGCATTGTGTATTGTACACTTGAAATTTGCTAAGAGAGTAGATCTTAAGTGTTCTCACCACACTAAAAAAAAAAAAAGGAACTATGTGAGGTGATGGATATGTTAATTAACCTGGTCGTGGCAATCATTTTACAATGTGTAAAATATCAAGCCATATACTGTGCACCTTAAATATGTACAGTTTGTTTTTTTGTTTTTTGGGTTTTTTGTTTTTGTTTTTTTGCGGTACGCGGGCCTCTCACTGTTGTGGCCTCTCCCGTTGTGGAGCACAGGCTCCGGACGCGCAGGCTCAGTGGCCATGGCTCACAGGTCCAGCCGCTCCACGGCATGTGGGATCTTCCCAGACCGGGGCACGAACCCGTGTCCCCTGCATCGGCAGGCGGACTGTCAACCACTGCGCCACCAGGGAAGCCCAAATATGTACAGTTTTTGTTTGTCAGTTAGACCTCAATGAAGCTGGAAAAAATTAATATCCACCTTCTCCTTTATATTATGTCTTATAATGTTTGTTTTTTTTGTTTAGATTATAAATTCCTGGAGACAGAGACTGTCTAATTTACTTTTGTTTCCCTCAGCACCTGGCAGAATGACCCAGTTAGTGGTTATTTAAATAAGTAAGCCTTGTATAAAGAAAAATAGAATTGAGAGATGAAGTGTGTTTTTTAACAATATAGTAGCAAGTAGGTAAGCTTTGAGGATAGTAGTTGGAGTTCAAACAGCAATTCAAAAACATATTTAGTGAGAGTTTGATTTATACGATACTGCTCAACATTAACATAGGGACCAAAGCAATCAATAAATTACCTGTGCTATGGATGTATTACACACAGCATCGTTTTTAGCATTCTGCAGGAAAACAGAGTTTAGGTAAATTATAAATTTTTTTTTAGAAACTCAGTATTTATCCCATTATAGGGCAGCATGTAGAAAAGTCTTTGTAGAAAACTCAAATTGAATCTATCCTCTCTTCAGGTGTGTTTTCTGTCTTTTTCTGATTATTAGCTGCTGTCTGGGCATTTTGTTCAAAATTCTGGTGGATCACACTGCAGCAGTTGTTCCTGACATCAGTCGCTCTGTTCGAGATACTAAGCTTCCCTACTCTTGTAGGATCCTATACTGCCCCTCAGGGCTGCTCAATTAGACTGCTAAGTGATGACTGTTCAGCTACTCTGAGTTTATTAAGTGTCTTTATTGAATGGTTGGAATACTGATGAGAGCTGTTCAGGCTTAGACTTAGATAATGTGTGAAAAGGACGATACTAACTCAGTCATCAATATTTTATGTGGTTATATCCAGGATTTAGCCATTGTTGCTCTGCTGGATACCTAGAATGCAATTCTGATGGTATCCCCATAGGTGGAAAACTATAGCATTTTAAGGTAACATGAATAATACATTATGCTGATTATTTTTATTCATTCATTCTTCAGGTACAGTAAGCATATGTAATGTCTATTATGTACACATAAATTTTCTGACAATTATAGCTAATATTTATTGAGTTATTTCTATGTGCCAAATAGCTTACATATAGTACACACTGTCCTCTACTCACATTGTATATTTATACATAATATACATGATCTATGTGTCATTGCATTTCAGTTACACAAGCTTACAAAGTTTTATACAAATGTTTTTAAGTGGCCAGTAGGTGTCAAGCCTTATTCTATGTATATAGCAAACAACAAAATAGACAAAAAAAAAATCCTTATTTTTATGGGGTTTGCTTTACATTGGAGGGAGACAGAAAATAATCCAAATCACTAAGAAAATTATGTAGTATGTTAGTATGTGAAAGGGATTATATCAAAAAATAAAGCAGGGAAAAGGGATACTTAGGGGAATACAATTTTCAATAGGAAAGTATGGGAAGAACTTACTGAGAAGTACCCTTGGAGCAAAGTTTCAAAGAGGATTATAAGAAATCTATGTAGATTCCTAGAAGAGCACTGAAAACAGAGGGAACACTGAGTGAAAGGGACTTGAGATGGGGACATGCCTAATGTGTTTGAGGAACACAATTGCAAGCAAGCTATGGTGGGTAAAATGTTGAGCAGAGTGAGGGAGAGGAGACAGAGATAAGATCAGAGAGGTAGGATGGGTGGAGGCAGATTGCACAGGCCTTGTGGGCAATTGTAAGGACATTGTCTTTTTCTCTGAGTGAGAAGGAAAGCTACTGGAGTGTTTCAAGCAAAGGAGTGAAATGATTTCACACAAGTTTTAACAAAATTGCTTTGACCCTTATGTTGAGAATCATCAGCTAAGTTCAAGGTGACCAGTGAGAAATGTATTAAAAATATTCCAGGCAGAAAATAAAGATATCTTAGACCAGGTTTTCATGACAGAAGTGGTAAAAATGGTTGACTATGAATACATTTTTAAGGTATAACCAACAGAGTTTGCTGGTGTGTTGGATATAGAGAAGATGAAAAAGATAGCATTTAAAGTTTGATATCAATATATTTGGTCTAACCATCAGGAGAGACTGAATGACTGACCTCATCAAAGGAATAAATGTGGCTAGATATGAGCCATAAAAACATTGATTATACAGTCCAGGGAGATGAGGTAGAACCATCATCTTAGATAAGGAAGAATATTTATATAGAGAGACAGTTTATGAGAAGAAAACCAGAAGAGAGTGGTTTACTAAAAGCCAAAGGAAGAAGGCATCTAAAGGAGAAAGTGATCAGCTGTGTCAAGTCTGATCAAGTAAGATGAAGTATGAGAGCTGATTATCAAATTAGCAATGTGGTGCTCATTTGTGGCATTGACAGGAATAGTTTGGTGCAATGTTGAAGGTGAAAGTTTGTAGTGGTTTTAAGAAAGAGTGGAGGAAGAAGAAATTCAGGGAGTTTGAAGATATATAGTTTCTTTTTTCCTTTCTTTTTTTTTTCTTTCTTCTTCTCTTTTTAATAGGGTGGCAGTAGTAATAGGGAACTAGGAGTAAGTTTCAAGAACACATGCCCCACCTCAGGTCCTAGTGATATAAGGATATGATAAAACAACTACCACCCCTGTGAGGCCCTGAGAGACCTACAGAAAAATAGCATCTTCTGGGAAGACCCAGATTTCTAGTAGAGCAAGAAGAAAGGAATGTTCAGCAAAGTATGTATTATCTTATTTAATCTATTTAATCTTCAGTAAAACCCCATGAGATAAATTCTATTATTATTCCTGTTTTCCAGATGAAGAAACTGAAGCTTCAAAGATATCGAGCTATCTTGCTTAATGTCACATAGCTCCTGCGTCTAAGAGCCATGATCCTAGCTCAGGCAGCCTGGCTCAAGCTGCCATACTCTTAACCACTGTATTTTATAGCCTTAGTACAAAGTGCTACAGGACTCATGAAAGTACAATAATATGGACCCTAATCCATGGAACCTTAGGAGAATGATGGAAGCTTTGATCAATTTCTATTATATGTTCATTTATTCAATATATATTTATTAGCATTTACCATATGCCAGTTTTGTGCTAAATTTGGGGGTTGAAAATATGACTAAGATACATTTCTTGACCTCATGAATGTTACTGCCTAGTTCATATGAAACATCAGCAAAAAGGATTACAAGTATAAATCAATGTACTGTATATAGACTGTGAGAGGCTGAAGTTAAAAGAATGGCATTTATGCTGCCTGCCTAGAAGTGTGCTAAAGTCTGTATCAATTGTAGTTAGTGGAAGAAAGATTTATAGGATGAGATACGTTGAGCTACTTGGAAAATGAATGAGGAACTATGATAGATTTAAATCTGATACATATAAATTCATATGTACAGTCAAAGCAAAAGGGAACGTGAGAGGATTAATAGATGATAAAGCATTGGTAGTATGTGGATATGAAAGATTATCTATGGCACAATAGTTAAAGCATGAGCTTTGGAATCAGACCTTGTTCAAATCCTGGCAAAATCAGTTATATGATTTTTGCTAAGTTATATAACCTCTCTATGACTTAGATTTCCATCTGTTAAAGAAGGATAATAGCAACTCTGATTTGATTGCTATTAGGATTAACTGACGGTATGTATGTCAATTGTTTAGCATGCTTTCTAGCATATAGGAAATGATAAAAACATATTTTTGGTATATTATAATAATTATTACTATTTTCAAATTAAAGTAAGATAGACACTGTTATATCATCATTAATCAATATTTCTTTAGGTTTCCTTTATCTGAAAACATTTACACAAACACACAGAGCCCACACACACAATCACACACTGTACAGTAAACTGACAACTTCTTAGAACAATCACTATACCTTCTACATACTTATTTCTGTGTACTATAATTCTTTGTATGATTTTCTGCCCACTTAGCCTGTGAAATTTTCAGCTGCATTTATTAGTGGTGTCTGGCATAGAAAAGAAGCTCAGTAACCGTTTGGAATCTATACCTTTTCTGTTTTCTCCTATCTCTTATTTTCTCTACCTCCTTCAAGTTTTTCTCAATTTATATTAGTTTCATTTTTTTACAAAGGAACTTCCTTTAATTCCTTCTTATTTCTCTTTCTTCACTTATATGTGGATGCTTCTCTTATCACTTTATTCTTCTCATTTTTTAATATGTTTCACCCAACTCCATCTTTCTTTCTAATTTTTATCTTTTTCTCCTGTTTCTTTGTCTTGTCTTCTCTCTGTCTCTCTGCCTTTCAACACTTGCTCAACTTTTGTTATCTTTCTGCCTCGCTTTAGCTAATTTAAATTCTAGAAAGCACAATAAACATCTTCTTGGCTCTAGTTACTTCATATTTCTAACTGATGGGTCTACTTTAAAAAAGTAATCTTAACTGGACTTTTAGCCTCCCTGGTTACAGAAAAGAATTGGGATCATATTGTAGAAAAAAGGAAAAAAAATGCCAGAGTGCATTTTCATTCTCATAATATAAAAATTACCAGAATGCAAACACATATTTTAAAACCCCTAAAGCTTCCTTCTATTATCAGATGAGGAACATTTTAAAGGAGATGCCATCTGATTTCCTTCCCAATGATAGTGAACTTGGAAAAAAATTTCAGTTTATTCTCTAAATTTCTAAGATTGAAATTCAAACCAAGATCTTTGTTAGAGATCATTTATTAAATATCAATTCCATGGGAGTTCTTTTGAATATACAAAGTGAGATATATTCCCAGAAAAAGAAAACTAGAAGGAATATCATCCAATGGTATTCAAGACTCAACTTAGAACTATTCTTTAAAAAATACAATTTAATGTGGCTAATTCCAGAATGATTTAGTTAGCTAGTCTGTGTTCTCATAATATTCTGTGAATGCCACTTTGATAGCTTTATGAGTCTTCATGTCTATGTCCATAACTATGCTGTAAAATATTTAAAGGATGTGTTAGTTTTCTATTGCTGTTTTAACAAATCACCACAAAATATGTGGCATAAAACAACACAACTTCATTCTTATAGCTCTGTATGATACAAATCTCACTGACCTAAAATCAAGGTGTGGACAAGGCTGTGTTTTTTTCCTGAGGTATAAGGGAGAATACATTTTCTTACCTTTTCTGTCTTCTAGAAACTGCCCACTTTCCTTGGCTAATGGTCTTTCCTCCACCTTTAAAATTAGTAACAGTCAGATGAGTTCTTACAGCACATCACTCTCACTTCTTCCATAATCACATTTCCCTCTGAATCTAAATTATTCTGCTCTAGGTTTCCATTTTTTAAGAACCTAAATAATCTGGATAATCCAGGATAATCTCTTTATCTTAAAGTTCAGATGATGAGCTAACAATTTTATTTGAAATATTAATTGTCCCTTGTCATGTAGTGTAATATATTCATAGTTTCTGAGAATTGAGATGTGGGAATCTTTTGGGAGCTATTATTCTGTTTATCCCAAGGGGTATAGTAAATTATCTGGTGTGTGTCATGAGCTCAATAAATATGATATTGAAACAATCAAGTTCCAGGACATATTTAGCCTGGTTTTTTTTTCAGCACCACGGACAGCACAGGGAATATTAAATTTTTGAATGTCTGAAGCAGATGAGGACCTGGTATGTGGACAACGCCTAGGTTTACTTGACTAATAAGTTTAGTACAAGAATCTCTTATTAAGGAATTCCTTTAAAGTTTTTCTTTTTATGTAAGAGATGAGGAAACTCTGTCCCAGATAGCAGGAGTAAATTTCTCTTCAGCTTGTTGGTAGAATAGCTGAAGCTTATGTCCTCTCAAATTTTAGCCCTGCCATTCCTGGGATATCCTTTTCACAAAATAATCTTATATAACTGGTCTCACTTATTGATCCTCTGCTCTCAAAGTCGCATCACAGTCCTACAGTTGTCAGGAAGTACTGTGTGTCATTGATACCCATGTCTTGAATAGGAGTAGGATAGGCAGAGGCATATATGGCAGAAGGAAGAAAAATAGCCCAAAGGAAATAGCAGATGCTATGACATTAAGTTTTGAAAGACTTTTATATACTTGGGAGGGTTGCAGTTTAATGAAGCCCTCATGTTTTACCATCAGTATGTCTCAATACATCCATGGTTTATTTTTTACATGATTTTGGATGAAACAGAAACATACACAGCCCTGTTTCCTAATATTAGAAAACAATAGGACTATAACATTTGGGGACTTAAGTTTCTCATTACCAAGTTATACAACTGAGGGCTTTAAAAATATTACATTGTATAGATTTGGGCCTCTTTGTATCTTTCTGTCATTCCAGTTAGTAATTCTAAAAAGTTGAATAGTGATGCTAGGCTGTAACCTGGCAACCTTACCCAGGTTCATCTATCAGATTTGCTCTTTTCCCTCTTCTTCCTGTTTTGTACATTTCAAAACATTTCACTGTGTAAAAATCTTTAAGCACACTGTACACACTGTATTTTTTACCACATGTGACTTCTTGATAATATGTGGTTAAGATATCTTCATGATTTGCCAACATTATTCATAACATAAATTTCAGATCCCGAGGGAAAATGTGATATATCCAAATTAAATGCAATTTAGTTATACTGTGTGCAGAAAAGAGACCTGAGACTGCTGTCCTTGAAAAGGTCTGCTTATAAGGATGACCTTGTCTGGCATCTGAGAGAGTGATTACCTCTGGGGGTGGAGAGGCAGGGGGATGAGAAACTAGAGAGGTGTGTACAGATGCAGCTTAATTGGTAATACTGTAGTTCTTGGATTAGGCAAATTGGTAATGTTTATTACATTATATAAATAAAAACCTTTTAAGAAAAGCACCATTAACTTGCTAATGATGATAGAGTATAATAAACTATTTATGATTAGTTTAATAAAGTACCTTTAAGATCCAATTAAAAATGTTAACAATGGGGGAAAAGGGCTTTGGAAACAGATTAGTATTTGATTCTTAGAATTACTGGTTTAATGACTTTATGTCAATTAACTTTTATCTCTTTGAGCTTCGGTTTCCCTGTTTCACAAATGTTAGTAATGACTCTCTCAAAATCTTTTTTCCAGAGAAGTTAATCATTAGATCTATTACCAAATGTTTCTTGTTCTTAGAGGTACAATATAGGATTGCACTTCTGTGAGGTTTTTGTTTTTTAAGTGATGTACAACTATATTATTTGTGATTTAAAGTGAAGTTATGCAGGCCACCTCTGAATGAAAACTTTAAGAGCCAGTGTATAATTCACCACATTTTCTTCTCTCTGCTGAGTGTGTCATCATTCACCACTGCCAACCTGCTTTCCTGGGCAGGTATGCTAAAAGAATCATTTGGACATGGAGAATGACCAAGAATATATACATTTTGTTGTCTTAAGCCTCTTATATTTTTTATTTGTTACCACAGCATACCTTTTCCTATTCTAACTAATAAAACTTTTATTAAATGAGATATAATATGTGATTTCAAATAACAGTACTTATATTTAAATGAATTCTACTTGTGTAACAGAGCTGTGACAGAATACCACATAGAATGGGTAAATGTTGGTGAGAGAAAAATTAGAAAATCTCCCAGTATATGGAGATATATATGTTTTAGAATGATATATCCAGAGACATTAAACATAAACTCTTCACCGTTTTTTGCCTGGAACTGTTTCTTATTACTTAAATTGTTAAAGGAAAGCTCAGCTAAATAATTATAGTTTTACATGAATTTCTTAAATAATTCTTTTCATTCCAGCTTTGCCTTCCCTATGAATCAGAGAAGCAAGTCCTGGAATAATTTATTTCTTTTTAAGATCATTTTTATGTATTTTAAAAAAACAGGCAAAACTAAATAGTTTATTGTTTAGGCACACATGTGATTGACTGATAGATTTTGGCAAGGAAAAGATAATTGTAAAATTCTGGTGAATGATTACATCTACCCATGAGTTCAGTGGTGAGTTCATGGCTGGAAATCTCTATCTGCTTAAAGAGGCACATACACTTAGGAATCCACTTTAAAAAAATTCTCTGTTTTGGGCTTCTTATCGAAAGTAGTGATGCAAGGTATTACACAGTATTTTAGGAGTGTAGAGAAGAATGAACTGCAGTTTTATAATTGTAAAGAAGCCTAATCATGTGTCTTTTCTATTTCACTGAAGTTCAAATGTTTATTTTAGTATATCCACAGCTGAAGCAGTTGGAAATTGTCATATATGCAAAAGCATCTTTCAAATTAACTGTCTTAATTACCAAAGTTAAAACCAAACGTATAAATTTTCTTTTTAGTCTCTTTTCCTGTTTTTCATTTTGATTTCCATTCTCCTCATCCTCTTTTAAGAACTTTATAGAGCCCTAGCTCATACACTGAGAACACAGCCATCTCTTATATTAATGGATAAATAATTCTCTATTTTCCCAATGAAATTGTATATTTTTGGATAAAATGAAATAATTCCAGGGACTTATATAACCTTCAAGAAGTAAAGTTAGTAAAATATTCTTTATTTTCAATAGCTATAACACAGTGGAACTGCTGTTGACATCTGTGAAGGAACATTTTGAGATTTTAATTGTTTCCATATTTTTAAGTTTGCTATTCGACAGAGCATATCAATAGCATTCCTAAGTATAGAAACAGTGTCCAGGTCTCAGAGTTTCATTTGCAAAAAATTCCATTCTCTTGAAATGCAGTATTGTTTTTGTCCTTGATTGATACAAATGTCTGTGAGTCAGGGGCCCTCATGAATTAATCTTAGTCATTTGGCTGTGGACATCAGGACAGTAAAAGTGTGGAAGGGATCTGTGATTCTGAGGAATGGCTCTCAGAGCAGAAGACAGATAGATGCATGGCTGATGTGTGAGTGTCTTGGAATATCAGAGGATGCATGGACTCATGGATTGTCTGGCTGTTTGCTTTTACATTTTCATAAACTCTCTCTATGTGCCTAAACTCTTTTCTGTGATTTAGATTCAGTTTTTCTTTATTGTCGAGAGATCTCCTCACAGTGAATATATTCATTAGCCTTGGGTGAGAGACATAATTGATTTATATATAATTCTTATTTTCTAAAACCTTGGAGATCACAGAGACTCCAAGGAGTCTAAACTCAGGCTGCAGTCAGGTAAGCAGAACTTCTCATGGGGTTGTAATTTTATCTCTACAAGTGAGAATATACTTTTCATTCCCTGCTTCCTTTTCGATATTCCCATTAGTGAGAGTACAGGCCATCTAGTGCCTATCCTAGTTGACCTATAAGTATACACACCTCCGCAAAAAAACTGTATTAATATTTCTTCTTGGAACTTAACAGACCAAATCCTTTTGAGGCAGGATCCAGGTCTGATTTTAGAATCTGTGGCATATTTTTGGATTTGGAAATTTCAGCTAAGTGATTAATAAACCTGTGACTACTCTCCTTTTGATCTGGTTTTTGGGCTGCCCCTTAAATGCCTGTCTGAGAAAGCTCAACACTGCTGAAACAATTTATTGTTTGTTCCAGCCAAAACCTAACTAAACATGCCTGACCTATCTCTTCTTAGAGCATTTACTTTAGAAAACATGCAATTGTAAATACTTTTCTGTCCCTTTGAGATACATCTTCTACAACCTAGGAATATCATTCTCAAGGACCCTTTGAACTTTGATCATCAAGAAAGATAGGGGTCCTGTCTCCTAGGCTCTGCTGGAGGGTAGGAGCCTGACTTTGATAAGTGCCAGTTAACAAACACAGGTGGCCTACACACATTGGCCACCCCTTTAAAGTCCTTTGGTATTTTTCCTTTAGCATACCTCAGCATTGAAAAAGCCTCCTGCCTTTTGTTTCAGCAGACTTGAGCCCAGTTCCTGAAGTCTTTCTCCCATACTGCAGTAGTCTGAATAAAATCTGTCTGGTCCTTTTTTAACACGTCCAGCTTTGTTTCCTTTGATACTTTTAATGTCTGTAATTTGTCATCAGATTACAAACTCAAGATCACCAGCAGTTTTTTATTTTGTAATATTTTTAATACTTAATACTTTTATATTTTTAATATTAATATTTTTAATTAATACTTTAATACTTTTAAAATATCAAGTAAACTCTAGACAAATCTTTCTAAATCTTTTCTAAATCTTTTCTAAATCTTTTCACCATATTTCTCTTCTCTCTTTTGTTCCTTCACTGGAAACCCCGAGTTTGAAAGTTGGCTTATGCCAAATTACATTTAGAGAAATATAATTAATGTATTTACCCTGTTTTAAGCAGCCAAACACCTACACAAATATCTCTATAGAGAAACAGTATTATAAAATTAATTAACATATTTCCAGCCAAAAAAAAAGCTTTATTACCTTATGGCTCTTTATATTCTAAACATTTTAATTTTAATTAGGCTTTTAAAAATTTTTTTAAATGTCTTAAACATGCACCCAACTTTTTATCTTTGCAATCACTGTAATAGCTCCAGGCAAATTATTTTTCAAATAACTTAATTTCACAAGATACTACTTTGTACAGTCAACGTATAAACCACTGATTGTTTCTAAATTTTCCTGTGCTTATGACAGCGAATATCAGAACAGGTAGCTAAGCTAGTGGAACCCAGTGTATAACTATGAATCAACTGTACCAGCAATAAATGCTTTCACAGAAAATTGTTCATGAAGATTTTAATGGTTTAGAAACTAAAATATCTCAGCTTCATCCTGATTAAGAAGATGGATTTTTAATGTAGTTCACATTTTAACTAATGAGGGTTAACTCATGCATTTTAGTGTTCTAGAGAATAGAGCCTTAGTTTTAAGGGCCCAAAATATGGCATTGTTTATTTCTAACTAAAGAAATAAATGAGTCAACATTTTTCCACACTAATGTTAAATAAAATTTAATTATAATAAAATTATATACTATTATCTAAGACTGTATTACACACCCAATTAGATATAGTATAAATGAAGACAAAATAAAATTATGATTTTACTTTTAACCTGCTTCTTTGAGGTAGATGAGAAATTAATAATTGAAGAAATGAATAATGGAAGAACTTGTGTCAGATGAATTTATAGGTGTGCAAGAAGAAAATACATGTGAATCCTCAAAAGGAACTTCCACATAATATTTTCTCTTTATCACTTAAATATGCAGTCTTAAAGCCTGTTTTGAAAGGCTAGTGTGCCTAATGCTCAGTTATTGAGTTCAGAATATTCATTCCCCATTGCTCATAACTCGTAAATAATGCTGTGATAGACGGGGGCAACCCAGTAATAATTGTATGACAGCCACTAGCAAGCCACTAGCAAAAATGGATGTAATTTGATGCCTCCTTTAGCTTGAATTCCCACAATAATATCATAAGTGAACCTTTTCTAATTATTGGAGTATGTTAAAATTTAGTTGTACTGAATGTTGTGTGAGTACCTATTGACCATATAATTTTTCTTTGACTGAATGCACACGTAAATAACTGAGAAAGAGGGCTTCCCTGGTGGCGCAGTGGTTGAGAGTCTGCCTGTCGTTGCAGGGGACACGGGTTCGTGCCCCGGTCCGGGAAGATCCCAAATGCCGCGGAGCGGCTGGGCCTGTAAGCCATGGCCACTGAGCCTACGCGTCCGGAGCCTGTGCTCCGCAACGGGAGAGGCCACAACAGTGAGTGGCCCGCGTACCGCAAAAAAAAAAAAAAAAAAAAAAAAAAAAACTGATAAAGTAATATGGAGCATTATATTTTTAGTTGTTTTCTTAGAACAGGTAATATGGCAGTACTTATCCACTCTAGTGATAGTTTCAATTCCTTTAAGTCTAAATAAATTATGGAATATGACAGAAAATTGAAGAAATACAGTGAAAATTGAAGGAATACAATCAATACAATTGATAGACAATCCACTATAAAGCTTTGTGAGTTGAGTGTATTAGACTTTTTTAATGTAAAATTATTTCTGCTTATTTTTCACCATTTGAAATTGTTTGTCCTATAGGTATTCAATCTAATCTATAAAATTAAATAATCATTATTCCACCCACACTCCCTTATCTATCCACCTTCTACCTAATTGCTCAAGCCAAATTTTGAGAAGCAACCTGGATTTCCTTTCTCTACTCTCTCTCATATATATAGACCTATCCTGTATATTAGTTCTATTGATTCTACTTGTTAGTTCCTTTCTCTATACACCTTACTATTTTATTAGTTAACATTTTCATGTTCTATTAAAATGACAACTATAGTAGTCTTTCTGTATCCATGGGAGAATTTGTTCCAGGAGCCCCCACATATACCAAAATTCACAGATGCTCAGTCCCATAGTTGGCCCTGCATATCTTCAGTTCCACACCCAAGGATTCAACCAACCTCGGATTATGTAGTACTGTAACTATTTATCGAAGAAAATCAGTGTATAAGTGGACCCACACAATTTAAACCCATGTTTTCCAAGGGTCAACTGTACAGTGGTCTCCTAGATGACCTCACTGCCTCATTAAACTTGCACTTTTTCTTAGAGTACTCTTTTGGAAAATAAGGAAACACTAAAAAAGTAATTTTATTTTTTTATTTTTTAATTTTTATTGGAGTACAGTTAATTTACAATGTTGTTAGTTTCTACTGTATGGTAAAGTGAATCAGTTATACATATATCCACTCTTTTTTAGATGCTATTTCCATATAAGTCATTACAGAGTATTGAGTAGAGTTCCCTGTGCTATACAGTATGTTCTTATTAGTTATCTATTTTATATATAGTAGTGTGTATGTGTCAGTTCTGATCCCCCAGTTTATCCCTCTCCCCTTTTCCCCCCTTGGTAACCATAAGTTTGTTTTTTTACATCTGTGACTCTATTTCTGTTTTGTAAATAAGTCTATTTGTACAATTTTTTTATCAATAGATTCCACATATAAGTGATATCCTGTGATATTTGTCTTTCTCTGTCTGAGTTACTTCACTCAGTGACAATCTCTAGGTCCATCTATGTCACTGCAAATGACATTACTTTGTTCTTTTCTATGGCTGAGTAATATTCCATTGTATATATGTACCACATCTTCTTTATCCATTCCTCTGTTGATGGACATTTAGGTTGCTTCCATGTCCTCGCTATTGTAAATAGCGCTGCAATGAACATTGGGGTACATGTATCTTTTTGAATCATGGTTTTCTCCAGATATATGCCCAGGAGTGGGATTGTTGGACATATGGTAGTTCTAGTTTAAGCTCCTTAAAGAATCTCCATACTGTTCTCCATAGTGGCTGTACCAATTTACATTCCCACCAATAGTGTAGGAAGGTTCTCTTTTCTCCATACCCTCTCCAGCTTTTATCATCTGTAGATTTTTCGATGATGGCCATTCTGACTGGTGTGAGGTGGTACCTCATTGTAGTTTTGATTTGCATTTTTCTAATGATTAGTGATGTTGAGTATCTTTTCATGTGCCTCTAGGACATCTGTATGTCTTCTTTGGAGAAATGTCTATTTAGATCTTCTGCCCATTTTTTGATTGGGTTTTTTTTTTTATATTGAGCTGCATGAGCTGTTTATATATTTTGTAGATTAATCCCTTGTCAGTCACTTCATTTGCAAATATATTCTCCCATTCTGTGTGTCGTCTATTCATTTTGTTTATGGTTTCCTTTGGTGTGCAAAAGGTTTTAAGTTTAATTAGGTCCTATTTGTTTATTTTTGTTTTTATTTTCATTACTCTAGGGGGTGGATCAAAAAAGATCTTGCTGTGATTTATGTCAGAGAGTGTTCTGCCTATGTTTTCCTCTAAGAGTTTCATAGTATCTGGTCTTACATTTAGGTCTTTAATCCATTTTGAGTTTATTTTTGTGTATGGTGTTAGAGAATGTTCTAATTTTAAAATGATTAAATCTTTTAGCCTAGCCTACAAAGTGCTCCATAATTCATCCTGCCTTCCTTATTCAAGCTCACCTACTCAACTTTTACCTGATTAACAACATGCCAAACAACTTAGATTTACTGAAACAAAACATAGATTTTATGCCTCAGTATCTTTCTCAGAGTTTGTCCAATATCTTACCTGGAAATCTTCTCCTCATCCTTGAAAAACCAGCTGAAGCATCATTCTCTACAAGCTTCCTTCCACCTTCATACCTTATAGAGTCATTCACTCTCTGCTTTATATGCTCTTGGTTCACAAACTGACCTCCATACAAGGAGAGCAGAGAGAGACCCAAGAAAGAGACAGACCACTCCAGATTGGTAGGTGGCAGGATTAATAAGCAAGGGGGAACTTATATATGAGGCTTATCTTGGGTGGTTTCAAGAGAACTAGATCTTCACACCTGTCCACGAGAATCTTAACATCTTTGTAGAGCCTTAACTTGGCTCAATCATGTGTACTGTCCAGATGGTCTCAAAAACACCTTATGCTCTTGAGGTTATGTCCTTGGAGCAGCTCCCACTGGGAGAATGGTGGGCATAACATGCATTCCAAAGACAGGGGAGGGGATGAAGAGCCTCTTGGAAAAGCCAGGGACATCAGATACCTAACTTCCCTGCCACACACACCTCACCATACACTCATACACACATACGTACACACGTGTGTAAACTTCCTCCAGTAGAAACACACAGCATTGGCCCTGACCCCTATATACCCCCTTACAAACATAAAGAGTAATCTATCTCTTTTCAACAGAAAGATTATAATATTCTCCTTTTTCATCTACATATGTTGCCTATCCCTCTGCACAGAATCTTATCCTTATTTAGTCCAAATCATTTACCTTATAAGAAAGACTAGTGACTCAGTAAACAAATGATCACATAGAAAACTTAAATCCTCATTCCACACTAATGACTCTAACTTTCAGAGTTCAAAATGACTCCCTTATGCAAGTGAAAAAACTATATCTCCTTTCTCTTTCCCTTACAGCATTTGACACCATCAACCAATCCCTTTCTCTGATTTCACTTCTCCTTGGTTGTACCTGTTCCTTTCTTAAGGTATATTCCTTCCCTTCTCCTTCCCTCCCCCTACATTTTAGCATTCATTAAGTTGTCTGTGTGAATCTTCATTTATTGAGTCATCAGTCTTTCTTATAGGGTAGGTGATTCCAGGTAAGAAAGGATGAAATTGCTCAGAGAAGATTGGGATTTGAGGAGAAAAGATAAGAAGTTTGAAAATAAAAACAATACTTAAGGACTGTACTCTTAAAAAGAAAAGATTCTTATTTTTAGGTTAAAAGTAAGAAAAATGGTTAGGGAATGAGTTTTCACAGGCAGAGAAAATAGATGATATTGACAATTTTTTTTCATTTCTGGATAAGGTAGGTGGGATTATCTACTTAAAATGTCTGACTTTAGGCAGATAAGAGAACTCAGAAAAATAGGCCTCTATGAACTTCATATTTTGTGAAGTCCTAGTAAACTTACTGTTTGCATATATCATATTGATATTCTCTTATAAAGTAAACTTTTCTTACAAAATAATCTTGGAGAGATATGCAGAGATCAACATATTTAATAAATTGAAACACATGCACTGGGGAGGATTTTTTTATTAATAATAGTAATTATTGCTGCTAGCACAGGTTTGGAAGGTCTCTAATCAATAGATGTTCATTTATTTGAAATAAAAGAACCCTAGCATTAATCCATTTTAAGATGAATGTTTTTGTTATATAAATAATTACAGCCAAATTTAGCCTTTATGGGTGAATCAGATTTATGTCCACAAGGTTTATTTAAAATAAACTACAACTGTATTACTTAAATAATAATTTTCCCTCCTACACAGTGAACCTTAGGGAACAGGTTATACTTAAATCTGCTATTGTGGTGTTCTCCAAAGAGGAATGTATTTTCTCTTCATTAAAATTTTAAAATTGGATATTTTTATTCTTGATTTTACTGTGATTGCACCCCTCCCACAGTCTCATTGTGGCTTCTCCTTTGTCTTTGGATGTGGGGTATCTTTTTTCGTGAGTTCCAGTGTCTTCCTGTCAATGCTTGTCCAGCAGCTAGTTGTGATTCTGGTGTTCTCACAAGAGGGAGTGAGGGCACGTCCTTCTACTCCGCCATCTTGGGGAGATAATCTTTATGCTGAATTTAAACAAACTATATATACAAATTACCAGTTTTATGAGTAAAAATGAGAATTGAAGAAACATTGAAAGTAAGAATGAAAACTATAATGCAATAAAAGGTAGGCTTCGTGCAACTGAACACACATTAAGGTCATCTAGTTAAGCTTGTTATAGATCTCTTAGGTCCCTGTCCCTGGATTCCAGTGAGTCTACATGGGGTTCAGAATCTCTAATTAAACAAGTGTCTTTGGTGGCTAATCTGTGGATCAGTGTTGAGGAGGCTGTGAGTCCAGTTATAAAATTCCAAACATTTACTTTGTATTAAAATTAAGTAAATATACTTATTTAAAAATCCATATTTCTGTGCCCAAGCAAAAATATTCAATTCTGTAAATCTGGAGTGGTATTCAGAAACACATTTTAACAAATGCACCAGGAGATTCCACTATTGGGAATCCACAGACATAGTCTTATTCATTAGGACACACCTGGACAGACTTTTATTCAGTCTCAAACAGATTAAAATTAAAGGTTTCCCCAAGAAGAAGTTCTATGATTTCACACATATAAAAGATTATTGTTTATGTAGGAATATTTCCTTTATTATTGACTTAGTTTTGCATAGGAAATTTAAGGAGAGTTGCTCTTTCTTAGTGTTCTTTCTATTCTTCCAAATTTTTTATGGTTTTCACAAAGCTCTCCTTCACACTTCCCTTTTGTATTATAATTCCTTTAACTCAGCATCAAATACTGGAATCCTTGAAGTTAATTCTACCTGTAGACATAGGTTTTTAAAACTTTTTTAACATCTTTATTGGAGTATAATTGCTTTACAATGGTGTGTTAGTTTCAGCTTTATAACAAAGTGAATCAGTTAGTTACATGTATACAAATATCCCCATATCTCTTCCCTCTTGCATCTCCCTCCCTCTCCCCCTCCCTACCCCACCCCTCTAGATGGTCACAAACCACTGAGCTGATCTCCCTGTGCTAGGAGGCTGCTTCCCACTAGCTATCTATTTTACATTTGGTAGCGTATATATGTCCATGCTACTCTCTCACTTTGTCACAGCTTACCCTTCCCCCTCCCCATATCCTCAAGTCCATTCTCTAGCAGGTCTGCGTCTTTATTCCCATCTTGCCCCTAGGTTCTTCATGCTTTTGGATTTTTAAATTTTTATTTTAAAAGTTTTGCCTATTCAGTGTTTGTGTTTAAATTGAACCAACCATTAAAACCTTTGCACACACACAAAAATTCTAGCTTTATTTCCCCTCTTAAAAAATATGAGATAATTTGGCAATGCTGAGCCTGTAGTAGTATATGACAATAATTTATGAGTAGAAGTCATCTGCTTTAAACAGAGTGTGATATATCTAGTTTACCACGATCTCTACCACTCCTTGTAATTTCTCTGGCACTGAGACCAAATATCCAAGGCCATTTTTCATTGGGAATATTTTTTTATTATTGAGAAACTACTCTCTATATTCATGTTTCTATAAAAAATCATAGGCTATAAAACTGGGCAGAAAAGGCTGCATATTTCAAGACAGATGAGGGAGATCATTTTTTATAAAAGTAACAATATTTTACGTGTTTATTTTATAAACCTGAAATGCTTCACACATTTTGTTACCAATGGCATCTGAGTTTGTAATTCCTGGTTTATATATGTTCTCTTTCACTAGAATGAAAGTCTGTGATGTTTTTATGCAGATTCAGATTATCTCTTATTCATCCTGGTGCCCCAAACATCAAGCTAGCTATGAAGTACCTGGCTTAGAATAGATGTACATATTGTGTTTCACTGATTAATAGCATTGTTTTTTAAACTTTTAATTAACATTATAGATTGCCTAAATCCAATTATTTTATTATTTCATGGCCATATTTTCCAATATATTGCACACCTCTTAGATTGTATTTAGAATGTTCTACTCTTTCTAGTCCTTATCCCATTCCATAATTTCTACATATTTTTTAATTAAAGGCACACAAATTAAAAAAATAAAAAATAAAACTGGGCTTCCCTGGTGGCACAGTGGTTGAGAGTCCGCCTGCCGATGCAGGGGACACGGGTTCTTGCCCCGGTCCGGGAGGATCCCACATGCTGCGGAGTGGCTGGGCCCGTGAGCCATGGCCGCTGGGCCTGTGTGTCCGGATCCTGTGCTCCACAACGGGAGAGGCCACAACAGTGAGAGCCCTGCATACTGCAAAAACAAACAAACAAACAAACAAACAAAACTAAGTGCAGTATACTTCCACATGAAACAGTGTATCAAGCACATAAAAGTTACCTCATGTTCCACATGCTTTAGCCTTATGGCTACCAATAGAAATCACCTACCGCCCATTTTCTACTTTAGGTACTCAGTTTGTAGTACTTTACCACTTACCTAGTGCAAGTTTATTCTCACTTCATTCATATTATCTAATTACTCACTGAATGCATGACTTATTCTTTTAGATAATAGCCACCTTCCAGTGTACTTTTATCCATACCTTTAGCAGGCATGATGAACACTTAGAAAACACTGTGTGAATGGATAAATACATATCCGGCACCCAATAAAAAATTAATTAAAATCCAAGCCCAAGTGAGCAATAGCAAAAACTATCACCATTTTCTGAGTACTTCTTATATGTTAGGCATGAGAAATTTCTGCACAATATCTCATTTGATCCTCACTGTAACTCCTTGACATGATTATTTCTCTTTTACTGAGGAGAAAAAAAACCAGATTCAAGGAAGAGGTAATGACTGTCCGAGCCAGGAATGGAATGGCAGACTCTTAGATCGTAAACACTTGGCCCATGGTACTCTGCAGTGTGACTTGGCCTCCTGGTGGCAATGCCTGTGGAAAAGCATGGAGGAGGTCAGAAGACACCAGGAGAAAGTGGAGGGATGAGAAGAGACCCCTGACAGGATGTTCATTTGTAGAGACCGAGCACTTCACAGTGCTCATTCTGTTTAAAGCTTTAATATTTAGGTCAGATAGTGCCAAGTAAAATAGGAATGTAAAATCATTGTTTTGTGGTTATTTTGTTCATGAAAAGTATTGAAGTTTAAATTGCTTAAAATTTCCAAAAGGATAAAATTTTGACTTTGCAAAGCCTTAAAACTTAAGCTATTAAAATTTCTTTAAAGAGCAATAGTGCCTTAGTAAAAATTTCTTAAAAATGAATAAAACTTTCTACATTTCCAACAGCTTTTACATATATTTTTTAAATTCTGGGAAGAAGCAGATAGCACAGATTTGCTGCTGGCAGGAAGCCGTGAAATGCTTGAATGACCCAACAGATGGTAAAACTCAAAATCTCTTTTGACGTCATAGCCCCACAGGCTAGTGATGCCTCAGTATTTTTTTGGTGACATTTGAGATATTTCAGGAACTGTTTTCTGTTATAATAATATATAGTTATAGTAATATACCTATAGTTGTATATTACTGTGTGTTGCTATATACTGCTCACTAATTCTCGTGCCAAAGTCTTGTTATCCACTTTGTCTTTATGTATCGTTAGCATAGTTATCTTTATTTAAAAAAATCCATCCTTCTTAAGAAAAAATAAATAAGCTGATAACTGTTTAAAAACCATATAATCTTAAAGTTGGGAGTGGTCTTGGATTTTCTTATCTTTCCCATTGCAGGACTAATTTTTGCAATATTCATAGAAAGTCATTTAAGGTTGAGGCACTCACAAACTCACTTGTAAATCTGGATCGTTGGCATTTTCCTGCAGGACAGTTGCCAATAATCAATCAAGCCATTTTCCTCTCCTGTATCTTTTTTTTGAGGGGGGTGGTGCATCGTCAGAATAAAACTCCTGCTTGTCTTCTTTCCTTTTAATCCTAGTTGAACTATGTTAATCTGCTGAAATATATATTAAAATTATCACAAATTTGCTCAGTTAGGTATCTTCTCAGATTATTTTAGAAAGCATCGTACACAGAGACTCTCAGCTATAGTACTACACATTTCTCCCAGACTCCTCAATTACCTTCTGTGTGTGTGTGTGTGTGTGTGTGTGAGAGAGAGAGAGAGAGAGAGAGAGAGAGAGAGAGAGAGAGAGAGAGCAAGAGAGAGACAGACAGGGACAGAGAGACTGACTGGAGCTTTATATTTCTTCTTGAAATTGTGGTAGCACATTTCCCTATTACTTATGCCACAAAGTAAATCACATTTGCTGTGAAATCATTGTTATACCACAAAAATAGACTCCTCAGAAAACAGCCTTTCTTTTTCCTTGTTCACATACTCCACAGATTTTAAACTTTGCCTTTCGGAGGTGGTAAACTTTCTTCTTCTTGAACTGACTGTTTTAGGGGCATAGCAATTCCATGTTTACCTAAAACAAGCAATACAAAATATAAATATTGTTTCTGGCTTTAAATCAGTATTTTAGTCTGATCATCTGCATTTCCTTAGTTTTCCCAAATATTTTGACTTCTTTAAATAAAAATGTAAAATTATACCACACCTTTTACATGTTTAAAGTGTAATTAAAGGAAAACATACACTTTTTGTCTAATAGTGGTATTTTTATGTAACTGAGGAACATGTAAGAAGCTAGAAAAGTTTTAAATAGATTCATTTGATGTTTAAGTATCTGCTGCCATTTTTAAGGATGCAACTAAGAGTAAATAAATAAATATTATCTCCAGGGGACTTCGTTAATAGCTAAGTAGGATTAAATCCTTAACATAGAAATCTGATCATTTTGCATAGAACAGGTATTCTAGTTAAAGAATAAATAAATATATATTCCTCATTGACTTATTTAATTAATTTGTATGACCAACATTATTCTAGGTATTAGGGATAGAGCAATGAATCTGACAAAATCTCCTGCCCTTTTTGGGCCAAAGAGCTGGAGTTTCATTTATTATTCTACAATGTGTTTGTCTATTCATGCAAGTGCCTTTGAGGGTCAGAAAATTGTTGCTAAATAGAAATATTAAAATCATGAATATCAAGATGGACATTGCAAAGTAAATCTAATTAATAGGAATAAGAAACTTGCTTGGAACGCATAATAGGCTTTTATTCTGTATAAATGAATACTTTAAAGCCTATCTCAGTACAACTTTTGCCAAACTGTTAGGTCATACCATACATAATATTAAAGTGTATTTCTGTAACCAGTTTTATATACCTCACAGAAGTTAAGTTAAAGGCAAAAAATTCATCTCATAGTTTAGAACATAAAAAGAACCACAATCTATATATTTGGCTGTTTGTTTTCCAAGTTTTGAAATTATGATTTTCTCTAAAGATTGCTCTCAGACAGTATCATTTATCCCCCCAGCCCAACTTGTTCTAAAATTATTCTAGCTAAATAGTCATTTTACTTGAAGGAAGAACAGTAGTCATTTTATTTGAAGGAAGAACAATAATTAGAAGTTTAGCAGGGTTCCCCTGGTGGCGCGATGGTTGGGAGTCCGTCTGCCGATGCGGGGGTCATGGGTTCGTGCCCCGGTCCGGGGGGGATCACGCGTGCTGCGGAACGGCTGGGCCCGTGAGCCGTGGCCGCTGGGCCTGCGCGTCCGGAGCCCGTGCTCCGCGGCGGGAGGGGCCGCAGCGGTGAGAGGCCCGCGTGCCGCGGAAAAAAAAAAAAAGTTTAGCAATGCAAAGACGAGTAGTTTTTCTGTTTTGTTAGTGAATAGCTGAGTTTAAGTACTTTTTCCCACACTACTCTCTTTAATAACATTTTAATAAATTAATAGAGCTTTAGAAATATATCCCTTCTTTCCTTTTTTAAAATAATTATTGGAGTATAGTTGATTTACATCCCTTACTTCATAATACACAAAAGGCCTTCACAAGGTAGTTATTTTTTGCTAAACAGGATTTTTTATTTTATTTCATTTGTTCATTTTATTTCATTTTTTGCCTATTCTGCTTTAGGAATTATGTAATTCTTCATCTCTGTTTAAAAAGTGATTGTTCTTTGTTTTTTTTCCCCCAGTGTTGCAGAAAGTTCTTTTATTTATTTATTTTTAAACATCTTTATTGGAGTATAATTGCTTTACAATGGTGTGTTACTTTCTGCTTTATAACAAAGTGAATCAGTTATACATATACACGTTACCATATCTCTTCTCTCTTGCATCTTCCTCCCTCCCACCCACCCTATCCCACCCCTCTAAGTGGTCACAAAGCACCGAGCTGATCTCCCTGTACTATGAGGCTGCTTCCCACTAGCTATCTATTCTATGTTTGGTAGTGTATATATGTCCATGCCACTCTCTCACGTTGTCACAGCATACCCTTCCCGCTCCCCACATCCTCAAGTCCATTCTCTAGTAGGTCTGTGACTCCACTCCCGTCTTACCCCTAGGTTCTTCATGACCATTTTGTTCTTAGATTCCATATATATGTGTTAGCATACGGTATTTGTTTCTCTCTTTCTGACTTACTTCACTCTGTATGACAGACTCTAGGTCCATCCACCTCATTACAAATAACTCAATTTCGTTTCCTTTTATGGTGAGTAATATTCCATTGTATATATGTGCCACATCTGCTTTATCCATTCATCCAATGATGGACACTTAGGTTGTTTCCATCTCCGGGCTATAGTAAATAGAGCTGCAATGAACATTTTGGTATATGACTCTTTTTGAATTATGGTTTTCTCAGGGTATATGCCCAGTAGTGGGATTGCTGGGTCGTATGGTAGTTCTATTTGTAGTTTTTTAAGGAACCTCCATACTGTTCTCCATAGTGTCTGTATCAGTTTACATTCCCACCAGCAGTGCAAGAGTGTTCCCTTTTCTCCACACCCTCTCCAGCATTTATTGTTTCTAGATTTTTTGATGATGGCCATTCTGACTGGTGTGAGATGATATCTCATTGTAGTTTTGATTTGCATTTCTCTAATGATTCATGATGTTGAGCATTCTTTCATGTGTTTGTTGGCAGTCTGTATATCTTCTTTGGAGAAATGTCTATTTAGGTCTTCTGCCCATTTTTGGATTGGGTTGTTTGTTTCTTTGTTACTGAGCTACATGAGCTGCTTGTAAATTTTGGAGATTAATCCTTTGTCGGTTGCTTCATTTGCAAATATTTTCTCCCATTCTGAGGGTTTTCTTTTGGTCTTGTTTAGGGTTTCCTTTGCTGTGCAAAAGCTTTGAAGTTTCATTAGGTCCCATTTGTTTATTTTTGTTTTTATTTCCATTTCTCTAGGGGGGTGGGTCAAAAAGGATCTTGCTGTGGTTTATGTCATAGAGTGTTCTGCCTATGTTTTCCTCTAAGAGTTTAACAGTTTCTGGCCTTACATTTAGGTCTTTAATCCATTTTGAGCTTATTTTTGTGTATGGTGTTAGGGAGTGTTCTAGTCTCATACTTTTACATGTACCTGTCCAGTTTTCCCAGCTTGCACCTAAAGCAATTAGAGAAAGAAAAACAAATTTAAAAAAACCCAAAGTTAGCAGAAGGAAAGAAATCATAAAGATCAGATCAGAAATAAATGAAAAAGAAATAAAGGAAACGATAGCAAAGATCAATAAAACTAAAAGCTGGTTCTTTGAGAAGATAAACAAAATTGATAAACCATTAACCAGACTCATCAAGAAAAAAAGGAAGAAGACTCAAATCAATAGAATTAGAAATGAAAAAGAAGTAACAACTGACACTGCAGAAATACAAAAGATCATGAGAGATTACTACAAGCAACTCTATGCCAATAAAATGGACCGCCTGGAAGAAATGGACAAATTCTTAGACATGCACAACCTGCCAAGACTGAATCAGGAAGAAATAGAAAATATGAACAGACCAATCACAAGCACTGAAATTGAAACTGTGATTAAAAGTCTTCCAACAAACAAAAGCCCAGGACCAGATGGCTTCACAGGCGAATTCTATCAAACATTTAGAAAAGAGCTAACACCTATGCTTCTCAAACTCTTCCAAAATACAGCAGAGGGAGGAACATTCCCAAACTCATTCTATGAGGCCACCATCACCCTGATACCAAAACCAGACAAAGATGTCAAAAAGAAAGAAAGAAAACTACAGGCCAATATCACTGATGAGCATGGTTGCAAAAATCCTCAACAAAATACTAGCAAACAGAATCCAACAGCACATTAAAAGGATCATACACCATGATCAAGTGGGGTTTATTCCAGGAATGCAAGGTTTCTTCAATATACGCAAATCAATCAATGTGATACACCATATTAACAAATTGAAGGGAAAAAACCATATGATTATCTCAATAGATGCAGAGAAAGCTTTCGACAAAATTCAACACCCATTTATGATAAAAATCCTGCAGAAGGTAGGCATAGAGGGAACTTTCCTCGACATAATAAAGGCCATATATGACAAACCCACAGCCAACATCGTCCTCAATGGTGAAAAACTGAAACCATTTCCACTAAGATCAGGAACAAGACAAGGTTGCCCACTCTCACCACTCTTATTCAACATAGTTTTGGAAGTTTTAGCCACAGCAATCAGAGAAGAAAAAGAAATAAAAGGAATCCAAATCAGAAAAGAAGTAAAGCTGTCACTGTTTGCAGATGACAGGATACTATACATAGAGAATCCTAAAGATGCTACCAGAAAACTACTAGAGCTAACCAATGAATTTGGTAAAGTAGCAGGATACAAAATTAATGCACAGGAATCTCTGGCATTCCTATACACTAATGATGAAAAGTCTGAAAATGAAATCAAGAAAACACTCCCATTTACCACTGCAACAAAAAGAATAAAATATCTAGGAATAAACCTACCTAAGGTGACAAAAGACCTGTATGCAGAAAATTATAAGACACTGATGAAAGAAATTAAAGATGATACAAATAGATGGAGAGATATACCATGTTCTTGGATTGGAAGAATCAACACTGTGAAAATGACTCTACTACCCAAAGCAATCTACAGATTCAATGCAATCCCTATCAAACTACCACTGGCATTTTTCACAGAACTAGAACAAAAAAATTCACAATTTGTATGGAAACACAAAAGACACCGAATAGCCAAAGCAATCTTGAGAACGAAAAAAGGAGCTGGAGGAATCAGGCCCCCTGACTTCAGACTATGCTACAAAGCTACAGTAATCAAGACAGTATGGTACTTGCACAAAAACAGAAAGATAGATCAATGGAACAGGATAGAAAGCCCAGAGAGAAACCCACGCACATATGGTCATCTTATCTTTGATAAAGGAGGCAAGAATATACAGTGGAGAAAAGACAGCCTCTTCAATAAGTGGTGCTGGGAAAAAGTGATTGTTTTTAAACAAGATGATGTTCCCACCCTTCCAAATCCACTAGACCAACTGCATAGAAACAGCCAAAGTGTTTTAAGACCTGTATACCTTAAGAAAAGAAATTTAAAAAAAGAATGGAATATTACTCATCCATAAAAAGTAACGAAACTGTGTCATTTGTAGAGACATGGATGGATCTAGAGACTATCATACAGAGTAAAGTAAGTCAGAAAGAGAAAAATAAATATTGTATATTAACACATATATGTGGAATCTAGAAAAACGGTACAGATGAACCAGTTTGCAAGGCAGAAATAGAGACACAGATGTGGAGAGCAAACGTATGGACACCAAGAGGGGAAAGTGGTGGAGGCTGTGGTGGTGGGATGAATTCGGAGATTGGGATTGACATATATACACTAATATGTATAAAATAGATAACTAATAAGCACCTGCTGAATAAAAAAAAAATTAAATTTTTAAAAATTTAATAAAGGAAGATGGAATTTATTTTTATTGATTTTAGTTTTTGTGGTTGTTTATACCTTTAGGAGAGTAGAATACTATAGAAGAGGAACATGAAGAAGAGAGATTATTAATCATATAATACCTTCTTTGGTCATTTTCTTCTTACTCTCCTCTTTATCATTGGAGAAAGTTTTAAGCACAAAAGGGGTAGGAATGTGGCTAATCTAAGGAGGCTGATGGCAAATACACAACTAAGATGTTGATTTACTAGGCTGCTAGGCTATTCATAAATCTGCCTTGAGTATAGTCTGGATTGCTGCTAAAATGCTTGGATTAAATGCAGAGTAATTAAAGCTTTATTTGTTTGCTCTCCTACATTTATTTCATTGTCTCTTCGGATACCCAGCTGCCTCCTGTGATCTATCACTGTGCAAAAGGTCTAGACCCCTCAAACTCTCTTCTCATTAACATATTTGTTTCTCATTGGCTAGTGTGCCATCATCTCAGCTTACAGAGTCAGCTGTTGATCTAATTATTTGGGCAAAATAATTTTCCCAAGTTATGAATAAGCTACATGTCTAATGGTAATTTTTATTTTAAAGATGACTTTTGAAGTATATGCTAACAGAATTCTAAATCAGAGAAGATAGTTTTGAGGATAAGTACTTCTGTATCCTTTGTTTCTATTTCAGTAACTCTCATTCCTTTGACTTAAATTACCTAGAATTTATTTTAAAAACATAAAAACATCAATATTCCTGATATGTATCATCACTTCCCTGTTAATGTTTGCAAAGGGACCCCATAGTGTCTGAGGATACATGACTTGGAGAGGAAATGGGAGTTAGCACAGAGAATTACAAACATTCAAAGTGAGAATCACAAATATTCAAAATCAATTTTTCATCTCTTAATTTTAAGAAAAAATGTGATATTTTGTTTGCTTTGTTTTGAATTTTATGCACTGTCCTTTACTGTGGTCACCTGTGTCTTATAGCTGCAGTTGTTTAGCCCATTTAGATATTTTATTAAAATGATATTTACAAAGATCTACTTAGAAGTCATGCATCCATGTTGTTCTATTCTGGAGCAATGTTTCTATTATCAAAGCAAACAGCTATGACAAAAAGCAGAAACAAAATGAAACAAAACAAACAAAAAATAATATCATGTATTTTACATGTATTTGTCCATTATTAACAGCAGGATACATGGTCTTAAAATATGTCTTTTTCATTTCTTTGTCATTTACTGACTGCTATCTTAACACATTCTCTTCAATCCAACTCATCTTCAGAAAGTCTTCTCCCAGATCCCAAATCTGACTGCCTCTCATTCTTCTTATACTCCCCTTTTACTACTATGTATATTATTACAAAAGCCCAAAAGAACCAGTATAGCAAAACATAACTCTATTCAGAATGCAAAAGAATGGGAAGATTAAGTAGGCTAAACCAGAATATTTTACAGAGAGAGGAAGAAGAAAATCTGGGAGTGTTCTTGGCTAAAGAGACTAAAAAATGAGGCTAGGACAAGTATACAGTTAACAATATAAATTTTGGAATCAACACATACCTGAGTTTGAATACCTTACAACACACTAGCTATGTGACCTTGGAAAAGTAGGTTAAGCTCTTAAATCTATTTTTTTAAAACAAACATAATATGGTTAAAATGTACCTATCTCATGGGATTGATATACAGATGGAAGGAGATAATGTGAGTAAAAGGCTTAGACAGTGCCTTGTATTATACACTCAGCATAAGAAAATATTTTTGAGATACCAAATTTTTAAAGGCAAGTTCAAATGTTAAAACATTGGGTAAATGCAAAGCCTGTAGTTTTTAAGGCATAAGAGCTAATACCTAGTATTTCTGAAGAGATTCTTTGGAAGAACCAGGATCTGTCCTAATGGACAGAGCCCTGTTAGCTTCTAGGCTATGATCCGACCAGGTTATATTTACATTCCCTGGAAGGAGGAGCAATGACATTGATGGCTATGTTGATAACAAAACTGATGGAATAAGATAAATATGACAATTTTATCCATGACACACCCTCAGTATCACTGATGGAACTATCAATAAATTCAAATTAAAATAAAGGTTTTAAAACAACATTTAGAGAAATTGTTTTAATGCCATAAGTATATGAAAGTAATCAAACTACATAGGAAGTGTTAAACCAATATTTAGCTATCTAATAAATATACATAGCTCTTCCTTTACGCACATTCTTTGTAGGGAAGAAATAGAGTTATTTACGTTCTATAGATATTCTGTGTTCTTCAAAGTGTCTTTCTTATAAAAATGTTAAATTAATTATGGGGTGGGTGAGGGAGAGGTTGTTAAGAAAACACACTGCTTTATACCAGCACATGTAACTATGTGATTTATATAATAAACATAACCACAGCAGCAGTATATTTTCTGGATGTTAATAGCCTGAAATTCCTTTCAGTGGCAGCATTAATCAGTCAAGGATGGGTTATTTTATGGTCTTTAATGGCCTTTGTTGATAGATGGAGATTTTATTTACAGATTATTCTTCACTGAACCGCCATACATTGCAAGCTATGATTCTTGAGAGATGTTCTCAAAATACAAATTGAACTGCTGAGAAATCTGTTCACAGCTAAATTTAAATTAGATAGCTGCATTCTTTATGAACCATAGGTAATGGACCAGTATGCTAAAAATGCCTTTTCCTGAGAAATTAGTGAGGAATGACTTAAACATACAATTTTTCCTTAAGAAATATTTCTCTGCTTGAGTGCAAGTTTATGAGCCAACTTGTTGTTGCTCCAGAGTAATTTATGTAGAATACGTAACATTTGAAGTTTACTTTATGATGCTTGACTATTATAATGAATATGTGTCTTCAGGTCAGACACTACCAACAATTTTCATTTTTAAAAAATGAACAAAAACAGAAGTGCCCATTTATATTTTCCAATTGTTTTAATAATGCCGGATATATTGAGTGCAGTGCTGAGAGTTTTAATGATTGTCACAATGTTTTGTTTCACAGAGAATAATTGTTTATTGTACCTTTGAGGGTAGCATTAGTCACATGCTTGTAATACATGATTATTGTTCATCTTGGTTCTAATAATATTTTGCTCACATAAGTCATATGGATTGAGTACAGAGTCTAAAAGTTTGGGTATGATTATATTACTTCAGAATACATTTTTATTTCCCAAGCATTATTGACTTTTAAAATCTCTACCTAGGGATTTAGTGTGTTTTTTGTTCATTTTGTTGTTGTTGTTGGGTTTTTTTCTTTATTGAAAGCAATACCTGTAGAAACAAATGGCTGTGTCTGACTGAACTACACTAAATAATTTAATTCAGTGTAGCAGTTGGGTTTTTAAGAGAATTTAAATGCCTGGCTTCCTAAAGCATGCCATTTGACTAGATGACATCATTTTATTTGATGACCTTTTGAGTGATGTTTTACATAGAGAGTCCCTCACAGACCAGAGCTGTACTTGTCCCTCTT
Source organism: Pseudorca crassidens (assembly GCF_039906515.1). Taxonomy (NCBI): domain Eukaryota; kingdom Metazoa; phylum Chordata; class Mammalia; order Artiodactyla; family Delphinidae; genus Pseudorca; species Pseudorca crassidens. The sequence goes on along the minus strand of NC_090311.1, from coordinate 41,609,311 downwards.
TTCAGCTATATCATTTTTACACTATTGGTCAAAGAAAAATATTTCAACTTAATTTTATTTTGAAAATGACAATGTTTTTGCAAGTCTTCTCACAGAAAACAAATATGATATAGGCAAAGCCTTTCCAAAGAGACATATGGAGTGCAGAAATAGCATGGTTACCAGTGTCTTGCCTCACTTAGTCAGTAGGCCCTATGGCAATGCATTTTTTTCTCCACCATCATTCCTAAATATCTGTAAGGGTTCTTCACCCTCGACAGTAAAAACTTTTTAAAGTTACTATTGATTTATTGAGATGATCAATATTAATTCTAATATATATTAAGATAATATAAATTTGAAAATCTCTATTACCCTCTAGTCCATTATATTTCCTTACTAAATTAAATGTTTTTATGCTAAGGCAATTCTAATGTTAGGGATCAGAAGTTTTGTTTTGTTTTTTTATTCTGAGCCTGAAATTGGAATAAATTTGGCATGCAGACAGATTGGCAAGTTGTGTAAAAAAGTAAGCATATGCTAGGAATTGAGAGGTCCCTGAAGATAGGGATCTGCATTTCATGTATGTTTTCCAACTTTCTTCTCCCCATACCACTTATGCCATGCTCCTACACTTTTCTCATATTTAATAATTTCACACACTATTATATATTATGTGGGGGGCAGGGGTACAAGGAGGATCAGAAAATTTGTCCCAGTATCCTCAACTTAAAAAATTAATAAATTTAGATAAATTTGTATAGTTATATCCCATCATCACTAGTATAGCACGTCATACACGTAAATTATTAAATTCTATAATTATATTGTGACTATCTCAGTTACATTGTATCATATTTTATGATTTACTGTATATAAAAATGTTAATTTATTAAGTATAAACTTTTATAACTCATTTTCCCAGATATTTTTCAGCATTTTCATTTTTTTAAAAAATTGCACTAAATCTTAAAAATATAAATATCACCAACAGCTGAAAGACCCTATTACTGATTTTTCTCTTTTTTGATTGACATATAGTTGATGTATATTATATAAGTTACAGGTGTACAGTATAGCAAGTCACAATTTTTAAAGGTTATACTCTATTTATAGTTATAAAATACTGGCTATGTTCTCTGTGTTGTACAATATATCCTTGTAGCTTATTTTATTTTATTTTTTTTAATTTACTTATTTGTTTATTTTTGTCTATGTTGGGTCTTCGCTGCTGCGTGCAGGCTTTCTCTAGTTGCGGCGAGTGAGGGCTACTCTTCGTTGTGGTGCATGGGCTTCTCATCACAGTGGGTTTTCTTGTTGCAGAGCACAGGCTCTAGGCACATGGGTTTCAGTAGTGGTGCATGGGCTTAGTTGCTCAGTGGTATGTGGGATCCTCCTGGACCAGGGATTGAACCCGTGTCCCCTGCAATGGCAGGAGAATTCTTAACCACTGTGCCACCACGGAAACCCCATTGTAGCTTATTTTATAACTAATAGTTTGTACCTCTCACTGCCCTATCCCTATATTGCCCCCCTTCCCCTTTCCCTTTCCCCACTGGTAACCACTAGTTTGTTCTCTATATCTGTGAGTCTATTTCTTTTTTGTTATATCCACTAGTTTGTTGTATTTTTTAGATTCCACATACAAGTGATATCATACAGTATTTGTCTTTCTCTGACTTATTTCACTTAGTATAATACCAAGTCCATCCATGTTGTTGCAAATGGCAAAATTCTGTTCTTTTTTATGGCTGAGTACTATTCCATTGTATGTATGTATGTGTGTACACACACACACACACACACACACACACACACACCACATCTTCTTTATCCATTCATCTGTTGATGGACACTGGACACTTAGGTTGCTTCCATATCTTGGCAATTGTAAATAATGCTGCTGTGAACATTGGGGTGCATGTATCTTTCCAAATTAGTGTTTTTGCTTCTTTTGGATATATACCCAGGAGTGAGATTGCTGGATCATATGGTAACTCTATTTTTAGTTTTTTTTTTTAAGGAATCTCCATACTGTTCTCCATAGTGGCTACACCAATTTACATTCCCATCAACAGTGTAGGATTGTTCCCTTTTCTCCACAACCTCACCAATGTTTGTTATTTGTGTTCTTTTTGACAGTAGCCATTCTGACAGGTTTGAGGTGACATAAATAAATCTTTCTAATTCACATTGGTGTAAGATCTCTCTCTTTTTTTAATTCACTGTCTTTTTATAGGTATTTGCAACCACCCACCATTTAGCCATAGTGTGATGACACCTGAGAATTGTGAATTAAATGCTTTAGACTAGTCAACTGCAGCAGAAGACTGTAGAGGAGGTTTTTCTTGCATATCTCTGTTCCTCTCTTCCCCTCACTTAGGAATCCTGCCTTACTCTTGGTTTTTAATTGGCTGAGATGTTACTTTTCCTTGAGTTTTGACCATGCTTTCACGATCTATCTGTATTTTCTGCTCCATACTTTCTGAGGAGGAAGAAGTCTAACCTGACTTCTCTGCTTGCCTGATTTCTGATCCCTTCTCCTCAGCTTAGGCTCTTAGTTGCTGATTCTATTTGAAGGCATTCCTGATTTTCCTCTCTCAGGTCTACATCTGTTCTCCGCCCATAATCTTGATCCTGACCCATTGCTTGTATGTTTAAGGTAGCATAGAGGAACAAAAACGTTTCTTGTTTCCTTCTGTCTTCCTGATAGCAACACCTACTAGGGAAGCATCTCTAGGCAGTATGTGAGTGTTGTCCAAGACAGTTGTAATTACATATATCCTCTGTAATTACATGTATTCTCAGGTATCTCAAAATTGAAGATGATTTTTATACTCTGTAAAGGGTTTCTGTTAGTGGCTTTTAGAGTTTTCAGTTTGTCTTTCTTTATCTCCCCATCCATGGCAGGCATTCTCTGGCAGCAGTCTCTACCTGTCAGGAATTAAAACTATCACACCTATGATCAGCTCCTGTGCAAATAAGCTAGGGCATATCAAGAATAAATCCCACAAAAAAAAACACGAACTGTAAAATGAAATGAATACTCTTCTTTCTATGCTTTTGTGTATTTAACTACCATCCTGAGTATCATCCTTGATGTTTATTCATCATCTCTTCCTATCAACAATAGAAGAAAGTAATTTACAATGTGCATGGTATTGTAAATTATATATTCCCCACTGTGTTCACAAATATTACGATGCTGCCATGAGGATTTGATTCTCTTTAGAGTAGGCTCAAGTTCAGGTCATAGCTCTCTGTTTGAATATTCATTGTCATTGTACAGTCTGTGAAGCATATGCTGTTAGATTTAAATTGGATTCTGTATTTTGTTGAGTACAGCTGGGACTGAGACATACTGATACCACTTTATATAAGGATATAATGGTAGGTTAAAAATGTTACTTTCAGGTGAATGATAACTTGATAAGCTATTTGTTTCTTCATGTTTTTGAGGGTAAGATATTAATCTTCACTGCATTTTAAAATAATTCAAATTTTTAAAATTCTTAATAGAAAAAAAACCCTCTAAATATCATTTTATTTTTGTCATTTTTTTGTTTTTATACATCAGATTTAGCATGTTTTGTTTTTTTAATTTATTTAAAAACTATTCCCTAGCTTAGATTAATTATCTATTGTTGCTGTAGTAAATTACCACAAATTTAGTGGCTTAAAAGAACACAAATGTCTGTCAGGTCTGTCCGTCACATGTTTGACACAGGTTTCAGGCAGCTAACATCAAGTTGTTAGCAAGGATGTGTTCCTTTCTGTAGGCTCTAGAAAGAATCTGTGTTCTTGGCTTTTCCAGCTTCAAGAAGCTAATCCACATTTCTTGGCTCCAGCCCTCCTTCCTCCAATTTCCAAACCAGTAATATTAGATTGTCCTATTATTCTTCCACAGTTACCTCTTACTCTCTTACCACAGCCAGGAAAGGCTTACTACATTTTGAGGCTCATGTGATTAGATTGGGCCCACCCAGATAATCTGGGAAAATCTCCCCATCTCAAGGTCCTTAACCTGAATCATACCTGCAGAGTCCTTTTTGCCATGTAAGGTAACATATTCATAGGTTCCAGGGATTAAGGCATAGACATTTGGAGACCATTATTGTGCCTACAACACTAGACATGTGGTTTCCAGAGCATTTAGGCAACTACCTAGTGGCTGGCTCCTAGGGCTGAAATAGAGATGAATACAGTATGTAGGTATATATGTATGTATGTATATATGTATGTATAAATAAATAAATTCCCCTCTATCAGTGAGATATAAAACTATCCACTGGTTATGGCATTGAATATTTACCAACTATGTATATCTATAAATACCATTCTTTCTAAGTCTTTAGCTATCTTCCCAAATGTAATAAGAGAAAGATGTTTTATGTTGTTTTTGTTTTTAGTTCTGTTTTTGTTTCTTATTACTGTGTAGTCACATGGAAATATATGGCTGTACTGGGTGCAAAGTGCTTTCATGTAAATTAACTCATCAGATTCTTACAACAATACCTTGAGGTAGGCAAAGTAAGATTTAAAGTTTTATTGTGCTCTCCTCTCTGTCTTTAACAGATCAGGATCTCAACATATCTTTAACAGATCAGGAAATATAACTTAGAGTGACATAGCATCTAATATTGTGGGACTTTCCACTGCTATCATTATAGCATAGCTAATTAATTTTCTTGGGAGAGACAACTTTCCAAAGATATTTGGCTGCCAGAAATATTTAAGACATTTTTATAATGGTGACCCTGAATACCTGTAAGTCTCTATACTCTAAATAATAATCCTTTATCAGAGCTAATAAATGATGGAACCCAAAAAATTACCAAAGTCACCCAAAATACCTAATTTAAGCAGAAGGTAATTTTTGGATCAATATAGCAAATCTAATAGATATCAAGACATGATGGAATCAGACCAAATTTTGGAGTCAGACAAATCTATTTTAATTTACGGTTCTATCACTTCTTATGTGAATTTGTGCAAGTCAATTATATTGTTTTTGACTGAACTTTTTATTAATAAGTTGGGTATGATAATATTTGGTATATGAACAAAATATAGTAAGTAAGGCATTTGATTTTTTAAAATGTACCCTAAATGGCAAAATTATTAAAATAATGCTTAATAACACTTAATGATATTTTTATCTGAAAATAAATAAATAATAACCAAACCAAATGGGAAAAGTGAATAGCAGCCGTTGCTGTTTTATGACCCTTCTCATCATTTAGGAATGTATAACTACTGGCAACTGAGATAATAAAAAATGCGCTTTGCCATGGCGCGTGTATTATTCTAATACGCAGAATTTCACCTCAAAGGCATGCTCCTTTGTTCCTTCATTCATACTATTGAATATTTGCTATATGCTAGAAACTTTTCTGTAATCTTGGAATGTTAGTGAAAGATACAGAAAAAGAAATCTGGCATCTTAGAATCTACATTCTATTGAGAAACCTAGACAGTAAACACTAAAGATAATAAATGAGATAATTTAATAAACAAAGAGCTTATATAAGATGCTAAGAGGTGATAGATGCTATGGACAAAACAAAAAGGAATGACCCAATGGGAATTGGGAGAAGGGGTAGGGCAAACTGGAACATTAAGTAAGGATTATCAGCTAGCCCTCTGTGAGAATGAGATGTTTATTACTGACTTGGAGGAATTGAAGAAATTAACTAATTTGATTTCTTGCAGAAATTTGTTTCCAGGGAGAGGGAACAGCAATATAAAGGTTTTAAAGTGTTTGTTGTGTTCGATGAAGAGCAAAGAAATAAGAATGACTAAAATAGAGGGAGTGAAGTGTAGACTGCTAGGAGATGAGACCAGAGAGAAATTAAAGGTGGAATCTTTGAGATAGTGGGGTATATCATATCTCAGTTTCCTTCAAATCATTCATTCAAAAAAATATGTATTTAGTACATAGGTTTGGGATATACCAGAGAGCAAAACAAAGATCCTACTACTTTCTCGGACTCTTGAAATGCATCTGCAAATAGTCCCAGGTTTCTAATATCACAATTTTCTCCCACTGGCAAGCAGCAATTCTCAGTTTTAAGAAATTGCTGGTTCTTAAAGACATAGCCATATATTGCCTTCAAAATTCTCAATTTTAAACTTCTGGGTTATAGAAAATGCCTACATTACTTGTGCAAATTAATATGAAATATGTATCTTAACGTATGATTGCAACAAGAACACTGGTAAGATGACTTTAATCATGTAAGACTTTACAACAAGAACACATGGTAAGATGAGCAATGTAGCCCTACGTAACATATTTTAGTAATGTTTAAATCAACTGATAAATACACTGAGTCATTACTTTTACTGACAATGATTATATTCATCTCTGCTGGGATGACTTTTCCATGAACGTTTCTAGCAAGATGATAGAAAAACATATATAATAAAAATCTTATCTTAGAATTAATTTTGTATTGAAGTCTTAAGTAATATTCTCCTGCTGATACTAAACAGTGTGTCTTTCACTGTAAATAAACAGATAGAAATTGATTCTGGCAGTCCTCACTTTGTGTAGTAGTGTGAGACACAAAAATGACAATATAAGCTAAAACTGTGCAAAGTGATCTTAATTAATGGGGGAAATTATGATTGTTCATGGTCTTTATTATTTTTAATTAATTAATTTACTTATTTTTGGCTATGTTGGGTCTTTTTTGCTGCACGCAGGCTTTCTCTAGCTGTGGTGAGTGGGGGCTACTCTTCATTGCAGTGCGAGGGCTTCTCATTGCGTTGGCTTCTCTCTGTTGTGGAGCACAGGCTCTAGGGACATGGGCTTCAGTAGTTGTGGCATGGGGGCTCAGCAGTTGTGGTTCATGGGCTCTAGAGTGCAGGCTCAGTAGTTATGGCACCCGGCCTTAGTTGTTCCATGGCATGTGGGATCTTCCTGGACCAGGGCTCAAACCCATGTCCCCTGCATTGGTATGCAGATTCTTAACCACTGCACCACCAGGGAAGTACAACCTTTGATTTTTTTGTCTAAATATTAAAATATCTTTAATCATAAGTTGCAGAATTATAGTAAAATTTTTAGTAGTATATTTAATTATTTGGCACGCTGTAATTTACATTGAGAATTAAAGAGTTAAAGTCTGCTATTGTTTCTATAACTTTATGTTCAACTCAAATTTTACTTCCAGCATTATTATTAGCATTATTATTTTTCATGTCTCTGCTACACTTTCATGTTTGCTGGCTAATTCTCTTTTGATCACGTTGAAATGAAAGAATTAAAGTTTATTTGTAAAAAACATATTAAGAGCATTTTGGATAGGGCTTGCATTATTCTCATATAGCTTATTATATGGAGTGAGCATCTTTTCTACACTTTGACAAATTGTCATAATCGTTAAGTTTGGATCAGCTTTCTAAACTTACTTTTGTTCTTTCAATGTTATGAAGTATCGCTGTGATTTCTTTAAATGTAAAGTTATTGATTTTTGTTTGGTTTTTTTGGTGTGTGCTGGCATCCTTTATCTGGTACATCTTCATCCTTTTATCACAACCCCTTCATTTTATGCTGATAAGTTTGTCTTCACTAAGTTTCTCTTGCTTCAAATCTAGGGTCTCTAGAATGGCAGCAGTGTCAACATTCCCATGTCAACTGTTTTTCCTATAATTCTGTGTTCATTCTACTGAACTTCTATCTCCTTCATTATCATTTTTTGCTGTACTTTCATCTTCTCTATCTAATTATCTTATTCATTTTGTTTTGTTTTGTTTTGTTTGTTTTTGTGGTACGTGGGCCTCTCACTGTTGTGGCCTCTCCCGTTGCGGAGCACAGGCTCCGGACGCTCAGGCTCAGCGGCCATGGCTCATGGCCTGCCGCTCCACAGCATGTGGGATCTTCCCGGACCGGGGCACAAACACGCGTCCCCTGCATCGGCAGGCGAACTCTCAACCACTGCGCCACCAGGGAAGCCCTTAATTATTCATTTTTGAACAATGTGACTTGGGTTTAGCAGTGGAAGACAATGTGACAGCATAACGACATACTTTTCTGTCTGTGCGTGAACTGAATAACAGATGTGCAATAATCAATCACAGTCTGATTTTGAAAGAAATGACAGGATGAGTCACTGATCATGTGGCACTTCTCTTGTTTTCATGGTGATTTGGGGCTAAAGACCAAAGAGCAAACATTGCACTTTATGTAATTACTCACAGTTAATATACTGTAATAACTGAAATTTGAACTTTGTTACTAGGGAACTGGTGTAATCGAACTAAATCATGGTGCTTTAGTCAGCCTGAGCTGCCTTAACAAAATATCATAGAGATGGTGGTTTAAACAACTAAATTTATTTTTCCAAAGTACTGGAAAGTGTAAGTGAAACATCAAGGTGCCAGCAGGGTCAGTGTCTGATAAGAGCTCTCTTCTTGGGTTGCAGATGGCTTTCCTCTTGCTGCATCCTCACATGGCCTGTCCTCTGTGCTCTCACAGGGAGTGAGGGAGGGAAAGGAACCAATCTCTCTAGTGTTTCTCATAAGAGATGCTAATTCCATCAACATGGCCCTATTCTCTTCATTAGGGCCCCACAGGGCTCATCTAAACCTATTACCTCCCTAAGGTCCCATCTCCAAATACCATCATATTGGCAGTGACAGCTTCAACATATGAATGTGGAGGTAACAAAATTCAGTTCCTGGCTCACAGTAACTGAAATTTGCATTTATAGGAACTGTGAAAAGTAAGGACTACCTGTAGTTAGGAGCTCAGGCTAAAGAGTCAGATCCTGTTCAAACCTTTAGCATTAACTACTTATGAGTCATCAGGAAGAAACATAATCTTTCTAAGCCTTAGTTTACACGCCTGTAACATGGAAAAAATGCCTTTATTATAAGATTGTTAAAAAGATTATGTAAGGTGATGCATATAGAGCAAGCACTTAATAGGCACAGAATAAATATCTAATATATGTTAGTTCTTTTGACTACTGTATCCTCATTATGTAGCACAAGGGCTAAAATACAGTAGTTACTCAGTCATGCTATTTTAAATGAATGAAACTTAGTTTCTTCAGTCTTGGAACAATACCATGAATAAATGAAACTACCTGACACTATCTTTTCTTATCCTGTCAGTTTCTTTTCAGGAAAATTTCAAAATGTATTGCACTCTCTTTCCTCCCCCAAATCCAATAAGTAATGGAACAGCAATAACTGTTCTTTTTTAAATGAAAATTATATGACATGTGTGAGCATAACAGATATTACAAAACTGTGTCAATTTTCCTGAAAATTAGCTTTAAAGGAAAAACTGGGAGTAATTTTGTTTACGACAGGATTTAGCAATCAGTTTTATCAACCTCATTCCCCCTTCTTGGTAGGGCTATCTTTGCACAAATATATTGGGCTTTTCCAGATACCATCAGATTAACTCACATGTACCTCTGAGGCAGAGATGAAGTGACTATTTTTCAAATCTCAAGTGTTCTACCCACAGGAAAGCAATATTACTTTTCATTTAATGAGCTTTAGAACATGAACAATTAAGAAGACATAATTGAATGAAGCTAGTCAGCAAAAGGCAAGAGCTTGCCTCTGGGAAGCTGCTGAAGTTGACAGCTCTTATCTGTGGTGTTATCTGTTAAGCTGACAGTACCAATTGGTAGAAAAGTACTGACAGTAATTGTACTGTTTTGGTGCCCCCATGTTTTAAAATTGCTTTTTAAAAATACATATTTCTAGGAGGACTCATGGTGTTGATAATAAGAGAAAGAAGCTATTGGTTGACCTACAACTGTCAGATTGCTATTAAAGAAGGCAAATTAAAAAAAAAAAAGCTTTATCTGGTTATTAACAACTCCTCTGAGGGTTAGCTTTAATTACTGTAAGAAAACTTTCCTTATTCTAAGGTAGGGGGTAAGCCATTTAATAAAGTATAGATTGATTAGAAGTTTTATTAAAAACTTTAATAAAGGCCACGTTTTAAGACTTTCAGCTCTCTTTGTAGGGACATGGTAATTCATAAGGAATTGCTACATTGGGAGCGCCAAAATCAAGAACTGGAAAACCTCACAGGATTGATGTCCCAATTAAAGTAGCTGAGCTCACAACTGAGGTGTACACTGGGAGGCTTATTTAAACTAAACCTTTACGACAGCCAATTTCTTTGGGTCATTTATAGTTTTTAAGAGACTTAGAGAACCTATATATTTAGAGTTCCTGAAAAGTGGCTTTCTTCAACCAGGCCTTAGATTAAAGCATATTCGCATGTTGTTCTTGAGATATTTTGCACAGTTTGCTATATTTTATATTTTGATGCTATAAAACTGCTCATTAGATTTTCATATAATGGAAGCAAACCTACCATTTGGTCAATACATTCTTCTATTTGTAACTGGTCCTGACATTTCCCTTTTTGTATTCTTTTTTTGTTTGTTTTATTTTGTTGTTTGCAAATAAAATAGTTAATTGGTAAAAGAAAAAAGGATACAAAAATACCTTATTGTGGATAATATATATCCCGTGATAATAGATTTAGGGGATAATTTTATCAATATTGTAGAATTTTTAATAATTGTTCCATGTATCCTACTTTGAGAAAATACTATTAAGAGTGTTTGCAACCTTTTTAACAGGAGCAATTCTGCTTTTAAAAGCATTTCTAATGTAATAATAGTGAGGTGATTGATATACCATTAAAAGGAGAAGCCTTTTTTTCTATTCTAAAAGTGTGTATCTTTATGTTTATGTGTTTATTTGAATATCTTTATATCCTAAATAGAAGCACATATGATATACTGATATCTTAAAGCTTCCTATTGACAATTTAGTTGTCAATTTAAAATGATAAAATAGGTACTTACATTTAGGTGATAGTTTTTGTCTACCATTTTAATGTCAAGTAAATAGTTGTAGCTAAATAGATCTACCTTTGAATGGTTATTGTGCAGGTGTTGAATATACTTTAAGGAGTGTCTATTTTCACAATCCACTATGATAGCAGAAAAAATAAATTTCTTTTTCTTCCAGACTTGTAGGTGAGGTTTGTAATCAAAGTAGCTGATGTGCTTAATTAGTATAAGGAATTTTTTTTTTAGATAGTATTTGAGAGCTGATAATCTCACCTGCCATATATGTTAGAATTTCTCTATGTTTGGTTACTATTACACATATAGTTTTGCATGTCCCTTTCTCATCAGTAGGTCAGATGATTAAATCATTTGCCAATTGTAATATCCCTTGTTAGTATATAACTCTCCCTGTGTTCATTTTAGTATTACCTACATTCCCACACCCACACTGTAACCGTGAAATATCTTTAATTTTGACCTGACTGTGAAAAGGTAACATAAAAGAGTATTCCAATTAATGAAGTAAAATGGAGGAAAAGAGCAATGATCCATATAGCACAGTAAAAATAAACAAAAGAAATTCTAGATAACATTTGCATTCTTCAACTGTTTGTTTGATATAATATCCTCTATATTACCCATTGGGTCAAATTGTTAATTGTATAGATCGAATATCTCATATCAGAGTGTTTGGTCTGTTTGATCTACCAAAAGCATGATTTCTCTTATATAAAGTCAAAAAAGCAAAACTAGCACATATATTGTTTGGGGATGCATACATTGTAGTATATCTATCAACTGATGCAAGTGATAAATAAAATGAAGTTCAGGATAGTGTAGGAAAGGGTATGAGAGATTCTGAACTACCAGTACTGTTCTATTTCTTAAATTGGGTGGCATAAGGTATACATTTTATAATTTGATTTTTATTATTTAAATAGTAAATAGAAATATATAGCTTTATGTGTTTTTTTTTTTTCACCAGAAAAAGTGTGATTAAAAGAGTGTATATAATTATGACAAGAAAAGTAATGTCTTGGTTGTCACTTGATGTCATATAGATCCCTAATCGGGATTCAGGTTTACTACTTAATCATTTCACATCTGATCAAAGGGAATTTAACAGTATTTAAGGGCATGAAATAGTGCTGTTTTATATGATTGTAAGGATATGCCTATATAATAGTAAGCATTCTCTTTTTTTATGAAGATAGAAAACAGAAAATGTATATTTTTAAAAGCAAACCCCTTTTTAAAAAATAACTTTAAGATATACTATAAACCACAAAATATGTAAGGAAAAATAAAATTGTAAAATAATACCCTAAATAATGAGGTTTGTTAATATTATTATCTATCATAGTAGTTTGTAGTTCATCAAATACTCTGCATGTGTGTATATGTATATATTATTAATGCCAAGATCAATACAGTATATCTTTTATAGATAAATCTTTCAATCCTTATTGCACAGATGACAAAACTGAGGTGAAGTGAACACCCTGCTATATATTGCAGGTAAATGGCATAATTTGAATGTAAAAAAGTATTTCTGATTTCAAGTATGTTAGTCTTCAGAACACAATGATAAAAATACATAATTAGCAAGTAATCTTTGAGTAACAATAAATGTTTACTAGACTTATTTATCTCCTTATGTCTAAATTGAAGATCCTATACTTTAAAAGAATATAGAAATAAAATTTGAAATTACATAATGTTTTCATCTAACCAAATCCCATCTATTTAACTCCACCTATCCCAAAACACAGACACTAGATTTCACAATGCTGTCTTAGATTTCAGTTTTTATAAGGAGATGTATTTTTCCTTAAAAACCCCTTGAGCCCCTTCATAGATGTAGATAGACCTTGCTATGTCTTTCGGAGAGATTACTGTTATAGTTTCAGTTGTGGTTGTTTTAATCTGACAACTCTAGACAGAAAACTTTTTAATACTGAACTATGACTCTTTTGATACCACCTTTTCAAAGATTAATTTATTTCCTTCTAAGATGATTTATGTGCACAACCTAAGGATACTGTGGTCTTTTGGAGTTTGCTTTAGTTACTTGTTTATTTTATTAAATCTCATTCTCTAAACAATGGAGAGAATGGGAAAAATATAAAAAGACCAAATTGTGGCAATAGAGATGACTCCCAAACTGTTTAAGTCTCAAGATAAAGCAAGAATATAAACTCTGTAAAGGCAAGGATTTTTTCCCAGAACTTTATCTATAAGGGCTAGAATAGTAGGCATGCAATAAATATGTACTGAGTGAATTAATGTATAAACTAAATTATTCCTGAAAATGCAGTTAACTTTAGGTTTTCAAGAACTCATGAAAATTAATGAATTCATAAAAGCATTTTATTTAAAAGGCATTCCCTAGGTGATTTTTTTGTACTCATTCTCCTGAGTCAGACATGAAAAAAGTGAATTAAAGTTGTACAGAGATGAGGCCAGTTGAGAACAAGAACTTGGGAATTGAAAGAGACCCGTACACTTCTCACATTTCACAATATATCTTCAGTTATTAGAACTAATTTTTGTCTTCTGAAATCTAAACAAAACTGAGAAACATGTAATCAGTTTCTTTTAAAAAGAAAGTTCAGAAATTACTTTTTAACAGCTCTCTTTGTGAGGAGATAGGAGCTAAAAATAATTTTACATGTTTTTCAAACATGTTGTTTTCTGTATTATGACCAGTGTGCTATAAACTTCACTTTCCTCTAGTCTTTTCTATTTTTAATTCTTCATGATTCACTTAGAGGAAAAGAATAGTAAGATATAGCTGTGCATTGTTTACAAATGAGATCTTGGGTTATTACGCTTTGGCATTATTTAAAAATAAATATGTATAGAGCAGCTAATAAAGCTCTAAGCGCATGTTCCTCCATAACTATTGCTTAGCATTTTTATACTACCAAAACAAGTTTGTGGAAAAGTATGACTATGATAGAGGCCAGAAGTCGCTGAGTACTTATGCTAAGATGGGTTGAGTAGGCACCTAGGGCCATTTTTATTTCCATCCTATATTTTTCAAGTAGATCAGCAATTTTGTAGTTATGTTTTTATTATTATACTATCAGAGAAGTCAACATTTATTAAAACTGCAAAGTAGCAGACAGTCGACTTTGTAAAATCCAATGTATCAACAGCAGGGCTATTCGTAGGGGGAGACAGAAGCAATATGATGCGATGTGAGGGTACATGTTCAGCCTCCCAGCTTCTGATTTCTCTCTTTGGTATGTTGTCTATTGCTCAGTATTAACATTTTATTTCTTAATGTCTCATTGTTTCCTCAGGGTTCCCTGAAGATATTCAAATTTCCCTAAACCTTGTTAGTGAATTTTTTAATTGAGATTACTTTTTGTCATTCATCCATTCCTTAATTCATTCATCCATCTATTCATATTTGAAAGGTGTTGGTCTGCTAGTAAGTGGTGAATTTGATTCATATATCAAGTCTTAGCTGAGTCATCTCTGTTGTGACACATTCTAAAGCTACCACTTTTCAATCCTAATGCCCTTGAATAATCAATTAGTACCAGTACTATTTATAATGAGTTGAGTTTATATTTAAGTTTTCCTACTATTCACACTGTATTAAATTATTTGCTTACTTGTCTTTCTCCTTCAATAGAATTCAGTCTCTTCAAGGATTATGCCAGTGTGCATCTAGGTCATCTACAATATAATCTAACCAATGTAATGCCTAGCACCTTGTGTTGTTAAATGCTTGCTGATTGGCAAAATAAATGTATGAATAATTAATAAAAGATGAATGATAGGGTATCTGCCTTAAAGGCACTGCTTTCAAGACAAAGACTTATTTCATCTTTGATTAGAACTTTGGTCAACAGAAAGTGAATCACATTGTTCAATAATATTTTCCAAAATAGGAATAGAATTTACTAGACAAGTGGATTGATTATGGTCATTCATCTTTTGACAGCACTTAAAGTTCTCATTTCTGTATTTCTGGGTCATTAATGCCATTCTAATTTTGTAGAGAGGAGGGGAGGATAAATAGGGTTTTTTTAATGGTTTAGGTGAAGTTAAAAGAGTTTAACTGCTTCTCCTTAGCCTTCAACAGCTGAAGGAGCTACATAATCCTACTTATACACTTTCATCTTTCTGACCAGAAAACCAACACCAACTGACTGGTTTGGAAGAAGAAAATAAATTTGTTTCTTGGTTTGAACACTTAGTGTTTACTATTAATATTTTTAACGATGCAGGTTATTTCTTAAAACTCAGGTGACTATCCAATCTTCCAAATATCAGAATGTCATAAAGAACAGATTTTTGTTGTTGTTCTTTTGGGTTTTTTCTTACTAATCAAGGGTTTGATATTCACATTTAGAGAAATGATTGATGGCATCACGTTAATCAGAGTAAAGGCTGATTTGTATGCCCACAACCAGTGTCTCTCAGTCTTTGGTGGGGATAAAAAAACTGCTTTTAGAGATTTTTTATGAAACAATGCTCAAGTTTACTTCAGAGGTTCAGAAAGTACTTCAGAAAGTACAAGAATAAGAATCAATACTTTAAAAATACGCACTAAGGTTGAGAATCATTGTGACCAAGTATAAAACTTTCCAAATTGTCTATAAATCAGCCGAGGTAATGGATGAATCAATGTTATACAATTTTAGTTTCTATTAATTTAATCTGGCTAAACTTAATTAAGTTATAACCTGCTTTTCATAAGAACTCATCAGGGTTATGGGTAAACTGCTAGAAGACTCTTGAAAGAGGAATTGTTCTTGAGGCCAAAAGCCAAAGAATCCTTTCACCCACTGGAGCTCTTCTGAGTGTGTACCAGTACCCGGAGGAGAGGGCCTTATGCAAAAACTGTGTCAGGATGCATATGAGCTGTGTAATCTAATCTGTTTATTGGTTCCTGTAAGGCTATAACCAGTAACTTGATTATGATGAGAAATCATTATAGGAGTGGCTGGCCTTGAACTTCATCTCTGTTGAGAGTTCTATTATGGAATAGTGATTGAGTTCTTGGCTTTCATGGAATAATGATATGTGATGGATTAATCTTGACATTATTTCTGTGTTCCCTCCAGCATAAGCATATTATGATCAGAGGATACCTCAAAACACTTTTTTGAGCATTGAGTTTCTAACAAGAGAACTCTTAACATTGCATATTAACTTACCTCCACATTAATCTTGAAACCACTGAAATGCTTTAAACCAAGGAACAAGAGTGAAGAAAATGAAAATTTTTCTTCAGATCTTCTAGGTTTTCTTTCTTTGTCCCCTTCTATCTTAGCTGCATCTCAGTCTCCCAGGTTTTCAAGCATCAATCAGGTCAAAGATTTGTATGTGACCAGGGGCAAAACTGTGTAGTTACTCTCTAACAAGTCCCATTAAAATCAGTGCTATGTAAATGTGTCACAGAAACTTGTGTCATTGCTCCAGGGCCAACCTCATGTTAAAATAAGCAAGTCTCATGTGGAAGTTTCTGAGAACTACTTAAGAACTCAGCTGATGAGTTCAGCTGATGTCTTTTGTTCAGTTTTTCTTTTTTTTTTTCTTTTTTCCTTTTTTTCTACTTAGGGATTATCAATAGACATAAAGACATTTGAGAGTAAACAAAACATAGCAAGGCATTTAAGGTGAATCTTCAAAACATTAGGGGAAATAGAAGCACCTAGATATTGTTCAGAAATAGATGAAAAAGATTTCACTTTCCAAGATATATTACTAAATCTCATCACCACAAGCATGAATATAATACAGTTTCTTTATATATCATATTTTAAAATTATGCCCAAATATTGAAGCCAAGAATATTTGGCTATAACATTTATTTTCAATAAAATAAAATAACTTGGTTAATGTTTAGGAATTAGTTATAATGAGATTTGATCTAGGCTATTATGTCAGACAAAGATTTGACAGGAGAGATGAAATAATAAAACACAACAATTTAGGATATTTAAAGGGGGATTATTTATCTATTTATTTATTTTATAAGTAAGGATTTATTTCTGGTAAGGATGCTTCCATCAGTACCTGAGGCTACTGTTAGCAGGACACTGTTGCCATCCTTTAACCCCAGACTGTAATAAAGAGAGGGAGTGGTTACCAGAATCTGGAGTCAGACAAAGCTATAAGGACAGAGCTACCTAATAGGTGCTATGACCTAGATATTGACCTACATGTTAACGAAGGCTGTGTTTACAGTGTTTTTACATGCCTTTTTAATTGAGAGAAATTCACTATATGGCAGAGAATTAGGAACTATTTTTGAGCAAAAGTCTCAAAAATCAGAATTCACCTTCAGGGAATATGAACCAATGGACATTTTCCAAATTATATGCTTTGTTAGATATAGAAAACATTAATACTGAATATTGCATCTTTGTGCACACCAAATTGGTATTACTTAACCTTATTTTTTCCCTTCTAAATGTGTGTGTGTGTGTGTGTGTGTGTGTGTGTGTGTGTGATGGTAGAGGAGAGATAGAAGAAACATAGCTTATTATATACCCAGCCTCAACACTCATATTGTTTTTTATTAAAAATAAATGAGATATATATATATGGCATTGGTTTTTACTAAACCAATGCTATGATTTCTTAAATTTGGAGTCTCTGGGGAAGTATTTTGGGAGGAGATTTAGCAAGAATATGGGTCAGGTTCCTCATTTATCCAGTCTTCCTAAAACTGGGGGAAAATTATATATATATATATATATATAAAATTATAACCTACACACATATATGTGTGTGTATATATATATACATACATACATATACACTTAAAATATATGTGTGTATGTGTATATATATACATATATGTATGTGTGTATATATATAAATATATATATACACAATTATATATACATAATTCCAGCAGATGCAAGGCATGGTATAATTTGAAGAAAATGTAAGTAAATAAAATATTGATACATAAATATAGCCAAGTAGAATGTGAGGTTGTAATTGCAGTCTTTGATTTGCAGATGAAGAATTTAAATGAAGAGTTAAAACTTGAAAAGTTGTGTGATTTCCTCAAG
This sequence comes from Pseudorca crassidens, assembly GCF_039906515.1. NCBI lineage: Eukaryota > Metazoa > Chordata > Mammalia > Artiodactyla > Delphinidae > Pseudorca > Pseudorca crassidens. The sequence goes on along the minus strand of NC_090311.1, from coordinate 41,591,448 downwards.
GGTACAAAATTAGCACAAGGATTTAGCCTTTACCTGCCTCTTCTAATTCTGCTGGGTCTAATCCCATGTACAGGAAAGACAGAAATTACAATAGAGAAGTGAGTACTTCTTTTTCTCTTTTACTTCTCTGGTTATTTGCTTGAACTCAATTTTTCTTCATTGTGAACTTTTAGAATGTTTCCCACCAGCCAGGGAGTAAAACTCATTAATTTATTAAGTAGTAAAGGAACTAGAACTCATTGTAATAATACTTGAATCAGCAGCATAATGGATTCCATTTGGAAGTGCTTACTAGGATCACTGTCATTATCATCAAAACACATTTAGTTTGCTTCCTTACGTAGTGCTGACCTCCAGGAGTCTACCTCTACTCATATTTTAAGAGAACTTGACAAGATTAAGTATTTGTACAGGGAATGACCTCCCTTTTTTGCTTCCCTCTTTTTGCTTCCCTTTCAAATGTTATTTCATTTGGAAATATCTAAAAGTAAGACATTGAATCCTTTCATCTACTCTATAGAGATTAGGATTAATGCTGCTCTACTGTTTCTAGAAAGTGAACTATGAGATAGAGTCAGCTCTGTGATTTTCCTAGTCTTTGATGTTATTAACACCATTAGTAGTTATAGCTAACACCTTCTAGAATGTAAGTGCCAAAAGAGCAGTGGTTTTATCTTAATACATAACAGGCACTCAATAACTAATTGTCAATAAATAAATTGATCACACCTTCCTATTTGACAGACATGACATTTTGTTATTTAATTTTCATAATAAACCTGAGTGGCGTTATTATGCCAGTTATTGATGAACAAAGGTTTCAGGAGTTGAAGTAACTTGTCTAAATTCCCCAAATAATGTTTCAGAAACTATTTGAGACTGGTGTGTCTTATTCCAAAATCTTTGTTCTCAACCACTCTTCTTCAGCCCATACCTTCTGTTTTCCTATCTGCTAAGAAGTCATACCATCATTCACTCAGGAAGTTTTCAGACCTTTGATTCTTAAAATTGGTACATGGGTTCAGATCCTAAGGATTTTTGTCTGATCTAATACAACAGCAACTGTTGAGGCCAGACCCTGTAAAATGTGAACAAGGTGAAGTATTTAGAAAACTGTACCTTTTTATTTGCTAACAAGCTTACCCTCCAACTCCTTGCACCTGGCTATTAATGAATCCCATTTTATTTCTCACCCTCTGAAAAGATTTTTTTCAGAGCTTCCACTATTTCTCATTTCAGTTTTTTTGTTTTTTTTTTTTTGCTCAGTCTAGGTCACTAAACCATACTGGTGAGTTGAGTGCTAATGGGTTAGTATGTTGCCTTTCCAGATGTTATAATTGTATTTTAATGAGGGTATTGTGAAGGTTACATATTCATCTTCTGTATTACTTTTAATAATGAGATTCATCAGACACTAAAATATTTAGCAGAAAACCCATTGTATTTACTATAATCATGCTTTCCCCAGGAAACCACTTCTCTGCAGCTCTTTCAAATTTTGGTTGTTCTTTCACACCTCCTGCACCTCAGAGCCAGAAGGTCAAACTGGTATCCTTCTCCTCTACCTATTTGCTAAAATTCTCAATTTTTTAAGCCCTATGTTCCTCCATCCTTGTTGTTGTGAGCATCTTCCAACTTCCCAGTAGTCCTTCTCACAGTTGTTCTCAAAGTTCATCCTCTCTTCCTCAAATTCTCACATAATGCTGATACCTTTACTAACTACATGGGTAACCTGCAGCACTGGGCTCTCAGTTTCTTGATTTTATTCTGGTGGCCTTCACTCCACCTTGGGTACCCACAATTCAAGGTCAAACCTTAGAACTTATCACCAAGGTTGAAATTAGGGTGAGACAAATGAGGAGCCAATTTTAGATGCAAAATTAAGGGATGCCAATAAAACTCAGTAATCAAGATAAATTATATTTTAATGAAGTATTTTTTAAAGTTTAAAAGTGCTGTACCAATTCCATAAGAAACAACTTATCAAAATATTAAAGTCAAGATCAATAAATTGAAGTTAATTAAAAGTTACTTAAGATCTTGGTTATGAGAAATTGTCAAACATAGCAACTCTGAATTGAAAATAAGATTAGTAAGAGTAGATTTTGAAAATATTATTGATGAGTTTGCTTTCATGAGTCAAAAAAGTAAGATTAAAATATATCCTGTAAACAAAATAGATAAACCACTAGCCAGACTCATCAAGAAAAAAAGAGAAAAGACTCAAATCAATAGAATTAGAAATGAAAAAGGAGAGGTAACAACTGACACTGCAGAAATAAAAAAGATCATGAGAGATTACTACAAGCAATTCTATGCCAATAAAATGGACAATCTGGAAGAAATGGACAAATTCTTAGAAATGCACAACCTGCCAAGACTGAATCAGGAAGAAATAGAAAATATGAACAGACCAATCACAAGCACTGAAATTGAAACTGTGATTAAAAATCTTCCAACAAACAAAAGCCCAGGACCAGATGGCTTCACAGGCAAATTCTATCAAACATTTAGAGAAGAGCTAACACCTATGCTTCTCAAACTCTTCCAAAATATAGCAGAGGGAGGAACACTCCCAAACTCCTTCTACGAGGCCACCATCACCTTGATACCAAAACCAGACAAGGATGTCACAAAGAAAGAAAACTACAGGCCAATATCACTGATGAACATAGATGCAAAAATCCTCAACAAAATACTAGCAAAGAGAATCCAACAGCACATTAAAAGGATCATACACCATGATCAGGTGGGGCTTATTCCAGGAATGCAAGGATTCTTCAATGTACGCAAAACTATCAATGTGATAAACCATATTAACAAATTGAAGGAGAAAAACCATATGATCATCTCAATAGATGCAGAGGAAGCTTTTGACAAAATTCAACACCCATTTATGATAAAAACCCTGCAGAAAGTAGGCATAGAGGGAACTTTCCTCAACATAATAAAGGCCATATATGACAAGCTCACAGCAAACATCATCCTCAATGGTGAAAAACTGAAAGCATTTCCACTAAGATCAGGAAGAAGACAAGGTTGCCCACTCTCACCACTCTTATTCAACATAGTTTTGGAAGTTTTAGCCACAGCAATCAGAGAAGAAAAGGAAATAAAAGGAATCCAAATCAGAAAAGAAGAAGTAAAGCTGTCACTGTTTGCAGATGACATGATCCTATACATAGAGAATCCTAAAGATGCTACCAGAAAACTACTAGAGCTAATCAATGAATTTGGTAAAGTGGCAGGATACAAAATTAATGCACAGAAATCTCTGGCATTCCTATATACTAATGATGAAAAATCTGAAAGTGAAATCAAGAAAACACTCCCATTTACCATTGCAACAAAAAGAATAAAGTATCTGGGAATAAACCTACCTAAGGAGACAAAAGACCTGTATGCAGAAAATTATAAGACACTGATGAAAGAAATTAAAGATGATACAAACAGATGGAGAGATATACCATGTTCTTGGATTGGAAGAATCAACATTTTGAAAATGACTCTACTACCCAAAGCAATCTATAGATTCAATGCAATCCCTATCAAACTACCACTGGCATTTTTCACAGAACTAGAACAAAAAATTTTGCAATTTGTATGGAAACACAAAAGACCCCAAATAGCCAAAGCAATCTTGAGAACGAAAAAAGGAGCTGGAGGAATCAGGCTCCCTGACTTCAGACTATACTACAAAGCTACAGTAATCAAGACAGTATGGTACTGGCACAAAAACAGAAAGATAGATCAATGCAACAGGATAGAAAGCCCAGAGATAAACCCACGCACATATGGACACCTTATCTTTGATAAAGGTGGCATGAATGTACAGTGGAGAAAGGACAGCCTCTTCAATAAGTGGTGCTGGGAAAACTGGACAGCTACATGTAAAAGTATGAGATTAGAACACTCCCTAACACCATACACAAAAATAAGCTCAAAATGGATTAAAGACCTAAATGTAAGGCCAGAAACTATCAAACTCTTAGAGGAAAACATAGGCAGAACACTCTAGGACATAAATCACAGCAAGATCCTTTCTGACCCACCTCCTAGAGAAATGGAAATAAAAACAAAAATAAACAAATGGGACCTAATGAAACTTCAAAGCTTTTGCACAGCAAAGGAAACATAAACAAGACCAAAAGACAACCCTCAGAATGGGAGAAAATATTTGCAAATGAAGCAACTGACAAAGGATTAATCTCCAAAATTTACAAGCAGCTCATGCAGCTCAATAACAAAGAAACAAACAACCCAATCCAAAAATGGGCAGAAGACCTAAATAGACATTTCTCCAAAGAAGATATACAGACTGCCAACAAACACATGAAAGAATGCTCAACATCATTAATCATTAGAGAAATGCAAATCAAAACTACAATGAGATATCATCTCACACCAGTCAGAATGGCCATCATCAAAAAATCTAGAAACAATAAATGCTGGAGAGGGTGTGGAGAAAAGGGAACACTCTTGCACTGCTGGTGGGAATGTGAATTGGTTCAGCCACTATGGAGAACAGTATGGAGGTTCCTTAAAAAACTACAAATAGAACTACCATACGACCCAGCAATCCCACTACTGGGCATATACCCTGAGAAAACCAAAATTCAAAAAGAGTCATGTACCAAAATGTTCATTGCAGCTCTATTTACAATAGCCCGGAGATGGAAACAACCTAAGTGCCCATCATCGGATGAATGGATAAAGAAGATGTGGCACATATATACAATGGAATGTTACTCAGCCATAAAAGGAAACGAAATTGAGCTATTTGTCATGAGGTGGATAGACCTAGAGTCTGTCATACAGAGTGAAGTAAGTCAGAAAGAAAAAGACAAATACCGTATGCTAACACATATATATGGAATTTAAGAAAAAAAAAATGTCATGAAGAACCTAGGGGTAAGACAGGAATAAAGATGCAGACCTACTGGAGAACGGACTTGTGGTTATGGGGAGGGGGAAGGGTGAGCTGTGACAGGGCGAGAGAGAGTCATAGACATATACACACTAACAAACGTAGTAAGGTAGATAGCTAGTGGGAAGCAGCCGCATGGCACAGGGATATCCGCTCGGTGCTTTGTGACAGCCTGGAGGGGTGGGATAGGGAGGGTGGGAGGGAGGGAGACGCAAGAGGGAAGACATATGGGAACATATATATATGTATAACTGATTCACTTTGTTATAAAGCAGAAACTAACACACCATTGTAAAGCAATTATACCTCAATAAAGATGTTAAAAAATAAAATAAAATTTAAAAAAAAAACAAAAAAAAGAAGAATTTTTGTGTAAAATAAAAGAAATAAAAGAATAAAATAAAAGAATTTTTGTCTCTGCAGTCAGAGAAGTTTAATCTATAATTTTTTCATTGTTGCAATCTGCTTTGTTTTTGTAATATTGTTATGGATTAAATAAAATTTTCCATCTATTTCACATATGAAAAAATATATATATATCCTGACTTTGGTATAAGTAAAATATTTAAACTTAAAAATAATATTGTATGTTTCAATTTTTCATTATTTTTTCAACTAGTTTAATGTTTTAGAAAAAGCAACCATTAAAAAACACATAGAAACTTGTATATGGCAGCACGTTTTTTTCTTTTACCTCTGGCTCTGATATAGTTGCACATGGCACTACCAAATACCATTTTTGATTACTCCATCATATCTATGGATTTCTACCTTTTGGAAATCCATTGCCCACTCATGAGGTAGTGAGATACACACATAAACACAAAGAAACCCTTGTTGGATAGCAAAGATATTCTATTGTTTATGAAAGATTAGCCAGACTGGGACCTCATCTCCATGTAGTAGTCTGAATTACTATTCTTGAATTCTAGATCTGATCTAAAAACCCTAATGTTAGAACCAGCATAATCTCTGACTCCTAGTATGTATTGAGGTCATCAACTACAAGAAATCTTATAGGAAAATTTTTATGTGTCTTAACTTCTAAGGCAAAAAAGCTCTGAAAGAATCTTGTGTGTTGCAAAGCATTTCATGGCATAACTCTCTCACTTCCTCTGATAGGTTTCTTATTTCAGTGTTACCAGCATATTGGTGTTCCCAGGAAGTAGAAATTATTCCAATCAGAACTATTGCCCAAGTCTTTGGCTTCTAACATGGTCTGGAAACCCCCAAAATCTAACTCTGGGCTAAAACACTTACTGTATTTCCTTTTTTAAAAACTGCGTTGAGTTTATTTTGGCACACTTATCTACCCCAATTCCAACTTTCCCAACATCTGCTTACTGGAACACTTTAAAATAAATCAACTAAAATAATAATCATCCTTGTCTGCTATTGATATTAACATGCTGGAACAATAAATATATATATGTATTTTACAAACATGCAAGAAATATTGACTTTAGGGAGTTTTGAGCCACAAAATTTTCCTATGAATTTGATAGATGAAAATTTGTATGACAATCGAGATCAAATAAAAATGAAATTAAAAACCACAGCTAATTGAAGGGACTATTGTGCATGAATATTGCTGGCAGGGGGAGGGAGGGTTTTCAGGGTCCCTACTGCTTCCCTTGTCTGCACTCTGTGGCCTATGACAGCATGAGGTCTTAGTGGAGGGCAGATCAAGGCAGCCAGAGGCACAGGGGCCCTGGAACAGAATGAGCACAGCAGACCCCTCCAGCATGCCATCCTCCCACAGTGGCAGCCTCCAGGGGAAGCCAGATCCAGTTAGGAGGTAACTGGAAGGTGGTTGTGACTTTGAGGAGAGTCAACCATCTTTCCTCAGCATGTGTGTATAGATTTTCTTCACCATGTAATTTTTAGTATATTTTCTGGTATTTTATATATATATAAATTTTTCCGCACTGTAGCAAATTATTCAACTCTACCTCAGCACATGTAGTGTTTTTTAAATTTTAGGATTAAAGCATGCTAAAATTCCATTATTTTCTACAAACATCATGATCGTTCCAATATAAAAAGCAACTTAGAATTATAATAGAGCAATATGTTTTTACAGATTATTCTTTGAAACCCAAATTTCAAATCTGAGTCCCACGTGAAGGAAAAAAATATGTATTGCAAAATATAAGATTTCAAGACACTTTTTTTTTAATGGTTTATGAAGTTTACTAAGATTTTAACTTGCATTGATGGTTGAGTTCTACAGTTTAGTGTGATAATGATGACTTTAAAGTATTCTATTTGCTTTTCTACATCTCTAATTAAAATAGAAAATAGTATCAAGAGGATATACATGTAGCAGAAACAGAACACACTGAACAAACTGTAAAATTCCATTGATATGAAGTTCTCCAACAGGCAAAAAGACTCTACAGTGAAACAATCATATTAGTGGTATGCCTCTGTAAGTAGGAGGAGATATTGACTGGGGAGGAGCTTGAGTGAAACTGCTGGGATAATGGATGTGCTCTGGGTCTTCCTAGTGCAGTGAGTTCCTCAGGTGTACTCATTTGTCAGAACTGTTGGACTGTAATAGTTAAGATCAGTGTACTTTATTGATTATTATAATATACAATAAAAGTAAATAAAACATACTCTTAGTTTAAGACTGTTTTACTGATATTTTTAGGTCTAAAAGTCCAAATTTGAATAAACAAACTAGTATGTAATATTCAGGCGGTTATATGTAGTAGTAAATAAAACAGGAGGAGGATAAAACCTGAAAGAATGGGTAGTGGGCTATTTTAGACAGGTTGGCAAAATAGGCTTCTTTGAGAAAGTGACATTTGAGTAGAGACAGGAAGTAAATGAGGCCCTGAGGCTGGTAAGCACCTGGAAGAAAAGCATTTCAGGCAAAGAGAAATACAAAGGCCAGACTAAGATCATGCTTAAATGATAGCAAAATAGCTGAAGCCAAGACAGCGAGAGGGAAAAAAATTGAGCTAAGTTTTGAAAATGTGTTTTTAAATGTAACACAGTATCTTATGAACCAAGGTGTACAAATTAGCTATTAGATTTTAGCTTTCTAAATGGACACAAGGGTCTATTTCTTATAAGTGTGCTTATGTATTCAGATAAATGTATGTAACAGAGTTGGTTTTAACAACACAGAATCACTCAAAGTAGTTTCCGCAGATGCTAGAAACTGTGCAGGATGAAGACTTTTCTGTTGAATAGCACAGCAGGACTGCCTTTCACGATATAACTCTACAACTTCATCTTCTTCTACTGGTTGCCTCTTTATATCTTACTAAAATTACTTATATATCTTGATCTATTTAATCTTGCCTCTAGAAAGATATATAAGTATGAAAAATCTTTTTGGAATAATTAGAAAATTCTGCAGTAAAATAGCATTTTTGACATTAAAGTGCTTAATTATAGTGTATAAAGTCTTTGAACTATTAAAATAGATACAAAATGTTATGCTACTTCACTGTAGGATTTTTTTAGATTTGCCATTGTGTTATAAAATCATTTGATTTTATAACACAATAGAAATAAGACCGCTTCAAAATTGTTTGGAGAAATTAAAAGCATTGATAGAAAATGAGAAATTATACAGTACATTTAATTATATTTCTCTTTCAAAAGTATTATTTTTATTAAAAACAATTATGCTACAAATTACATAGTTTTTCTCCAAATCTTCAACAAACCATTTTATTTATGCATAAGAAATACTTTAGATTTCTCTGCTGAATAAAGCTATTGAGGCATAGTTTAAAAAAATAAAATGCAAGAGATTTTTTTCAATTTTATGTGTTTTGACAACTGCATATACCTGTGTAAATACTACGCCAAAGAAGGAATAAAACATTTTCATTCCAGAAAGTAGCATCATGCCCCTTCCCAAACAATTTTCTCTTCTATTATTATCATTACTATCATCATCATCCTAATCATTCAGAAATCTGTTACACAGCCATACTGATACTCAGTTTCTGTTTCAGAAACTTTTTTAAACCTATAGACATAGAGCTGCAATTAGAAAGACTGGCTACAGATGCTCTCTAGAGAGGCTAGGTGACTTTTCAGGCCAGGTCCCAATGAATGGAAGGCCCTAGGTGGGGAAATCAAGCACCAGAGGCTGAACCGCATATCTAGAAATACGATTTTGGTCTGCGTACCTAGTCATAATTGGACTCAAGGGAAGAGATCACACTAGCCAAACCCATTCGAGACTGATCCATGCAATAAAATGCCAATTTGTTGATCACAATAAGAGATATAACTGACAAAGGGGCTGGGATGTTTGAATCTATTAGATAGTACACTTCCTTCCTGTAGAAGCATAGAGATGGGAAGCACAATTTCAACCCCCCAAACTGCAATTAGAATCAGAGTAGGTGAAATGAGTTTAATGCTGATGATGGTTTGGGTTCATGAAAGTTTGCTAGCCCAATGAATGCATCCACTTGTGTTACAGGAATAGACATCTCAAGTTTTTTCTTTAAAGCATCCTTTCTCTTGACAGTGCTGAAGACGGAGTGACATGTTCTTTCTTTTACATCTTTGTAGCTTTTTTCAAATATGCGGCATTTCTGATAATATACAATATCCACATTAAAAAAAATTTAATGTATAGTAATAAGTGACATTTGTAATAATATAGAAATGATGTGTAGCATGTTTTCTTTGTACTTGGTTCTATACTAAGGACTTTCCATACATTAACTTAATCTTCCTGACAACCCAAAGAGATAGAAATATATTCCCACTTAGGCAACTAATGCAATATTTGCCATTCTTGCCCTAAGATATACTGAATATTCATTTTTCTAGATTTTACTGGCATCTAACTTTCTTGCTAAAAAGTAAAAATGAAAATAAACATTGGCTACCTAATTCCATATTGGGAGTCACAACCTCAATATGCAAGTGAGACTGGTAAATATAGGCGGTACGCTGGACTATAGCTTCTATAAAAATTAAAGTTTACTATCATTTTAGTCAGAACATTTTTCTGAAATAGGCTCTATCTATTATACTGAAGGTAAATCTGGAAGTAGTTTTCAAAAGATCGTCTTCTGCTATTTTTAACATAGCACAATTTTAATATAATTGTGTTAATGTAAAGATTATGCCAACTTTACACTCACTGCTATTTAGCCATACTCTTGAGTCCTCTTGAGGTGATGCAAAACTCCACTTTTGCCTTAAATTGAATATTATAGTTCTTTCAGATATAAATGTATAACTCAATTTAATATCTGTTAGGAATCTTTTCTGATACATATTTGAAATGAATAGATTAAAAATAGCAAGCTTTAAGATTTTGGTGATAATTTTGGTGGATTCAGTAGCATGTAGATAAATATTAACTCTATACAAATTACCGTTAGTGTTTTCTTGTAGGTGACTCAGCATTAATTAATTTGGTATTAGGCAATAGTACTCTTGTCCTATCATTTACTCTCTGTGTTCTTGAAAACAAGCCAATTAGCCTCTCTTGGAAGTTTTCATTTGTTTAGTTTTGCTTTTATTTATTTATTTTTCTTGTAAAGTAACTAACTGAATATTTGTTTCCCTCAACACTGACCAGAGGAGCAAGATCTGTTACACATTTAATTTCTTAGGGTGAAGGTAGCATTTTAAAGTATTTTGCTTTTGTAGGGCTGTGTTGCTTTTAATGTTGCAATACACACAACCAGAACAGGAGGTAGATCTTATAGCTGCCACATTATCAACTCTCAAGCTGGAGCCCCAGTTTGACAGATAACTCTCTTGCTGGAGCACCTGATACTCTGTCTTTTCAAAGGTATTGCTAATTGAGCTGCATCCCACTGATGTAGTGACACCATCCTACAATTATGTCAAGAGAACTTTTGTTTGAGACTTTATCTACACTATTTAATTAATCTGTTACTCTTGCCAACTGAGCAAAAATTTGGACTGTAGCAGGCAGCCTGGTATCTCATTGGCCTAAGTATTTTCTTTGGCTGAAAAAGTAGCACTGTACTTTGAGCAGATTTTCATTTGGATTTGTTGTCACTGATACCTGGCAACTTCAGATCCTAATGCAATTACAAAAGGAAATCCATGGTTTTGTTCGATTGAAAGTAGCACCCCACCAGAATAAAGTGCTACAAAAGTAGAATGACCCCACGCCAGAGAATTGCAGGTCTGTGGCTTTATGTCCACAGTAGACCCAGCCTTAAGCTGGTGACATTAACAGTACCTGGGCTTACTTCAAAACCTGGGCAATGATAGGAGTTAAAAAATAATAATTTTTTGAAGAAATGTACAGATGATAAATGAGGTATCACAATGGTAAGCAATACATAAATTGCTTTGAAATCCATTTTGGTAGAACTTTCTTTGTTCATATAATTTGTCAATTTTGATAAATATCTTTAAGCTCAAAAGTGAGTTTCTAAACCCTCTGAGACCTAATTCATTAATCTTTTCTCTCTGACACAGGAGTAAATAATTCCTACTAAGAGATATGCTGGTCAGTATACCATGAGCTTGCACACCATGAGAAACATTTTGTAAAAGTAATCATTATCTTCATCATACATGGTGTTGCATTTTTTTCTCATTTTTTGACATACAATAATGAATTCCTGGATTCCATTCTAATCCATCTCACTGAATCTTTACAATTTTTACAAGATTCATTGAAATGACACAATCTTTATATGATGCAATAAAAAAATTACCATCATTACCATCAAATAGATTTTTTAAATCAATGATATTTATTTGGAAAATGGATCACTGACCAAAGATTGACAAATACTTGATGATAAATACCAAACAATTTACTTATTATTTAATTTACCGCATAAAATGTGAATAAATTTTCAATTTAAATTGAGTGCCTTTATAGAGATGATAAAACCTAGGAAGTGAAATAATATTCATTTTGAAACTTTTCTTCCACCCATTCATTTTACCAAAGTTATCACCATAATCACTGCTCATTGGCATGTATATGGAGATATAAATAAAAAAAAAAACAATACTGTTAGATTCCCATGAATCTGATTCGACCAGTTGCTTTCCTTCTTTAAGCCAGATGTCCCTGCTTAACTAAAATAGTCTTTCCCACCAGATCTTTTCATTTTATTGATAAAGATTACATATCCTGCTTGTTTCAGGCCTTACTTGCTTTTGATTCTTGGTCATTATTAGATTGCATTTCTATAATTAACGTTTTATAATATATAAATATTTTCAAGTTGCAAACTCCCACTTGGAAAATCATGGCTTTTTTTTCAAATGATGGCATGAAAATTGCATTGGGAATTATGACAGTAAACTTCGTGGTGACTTGATGTTATGAGTGACCTCACTGATTATTCTCTGGATTGTTTCTGTATTGACACGTGGTGAGCAGCTAAAACAGGCTGGTTGGAATTTTAGTTAAGGTTTTTGAGCATCTTTGAATTTTTTTCCATAAAGCTTAGCCTGTCGATTTATTTTCATAGGTTATTTACTTTTATCTTTTTACTAGCTCTTTAGGTTCATTTACTGGCTCACATCGTCAAGGTTTCTAAACCAGTGAGGGAGAAAATGATTCCAACAGTAGCTTATTCAAAAGCACTGTGCAGAAGATAATGGCTTTAGAGATTTTCCAGTATATTTACTAGTTGGCAGGGACACATAGGTAAGCCATCCAATGTCTTTAAATGGAAGCTCATGTGAATCAGTTTTAAAAATACAACATCCCTTGCTTATTTGGGGAATAAAAGAGATGGAAGTGATTTTAATTAGTATCCTAACATGTAAATTTTAAATTAAATATACAAGGCATATTCTTTCTAGCAATAAGTTAGAGCAAGTTTTATTTTTTTATAGCATGAAAGAGTGAAATCTATAAAGCAAGTCTTTGTTTTCATTTAAATGGTTATGAAAATATAGGTGACACTTTCACACATTTATGAAAAATTAAATATGTCCATCCTTTCGGGAGGGAAATTTAGAAGATTTTAAGAAAATTTATACCTATATGTTATTTGACATAAATAGCCCAATTCTAAGAGTCTTTATTACAGAAATGCTTTCATATGATCATAAAGTATTATACACAACTTGCAACGTTGTTTTAGTGAATAAACAATGCTGCAAGTTGTGTATAATACTTGCAACGTTGTTTGCAAGTATTATACACAATTTGCAATGTTGTTTTAGTGAATAATCTGAAACAACCTAAATACCCATCAATAGGAAAATAGTTCAATATTATGCAATGATTTTAAAGAATTACCTTTATATCTATGTACTTTGCAAAGTATCATCCAAAACACTTAAGAACACTCACTTTTAGAAATCCCTGTCTAAGCCAAGAAATGGAAACAACATTAATCATACTTAAGACTTTGGAGAGGACATTGTGATAACAAGTGTTTTCTTATGGAGATTACTCCTCAGGTCATTCTGTGCAAAAATACTTTATGGCAGAAATCAGGACTATTTGAAGAGAAACTAGAGAAGAGGCCCAAAGAAGGTCACAAGAGGTTACATGATGAGTCAGCCCAAATTCTAAAAGCTCAGGGCCACCAATTTCTAGCTCGAATGCAGTAATACACTCACTTAAAGGTGACAAATTGAGTTACATAAGTGGATTTCCTCAATGGACATTATGACATAAATAATAAAATACATGCAGTATTGCATACAGTGACAAAACATTGCTTATGGAATTAATTGAACTTGCCTTAACACCATGGAATGAGAGAGTAAACAACTATTTTTCACTCTAAGACAACTAAGAATGTTGAGTAAACTTACTGCAGCAGGGACATAATTTTCATTTAAGCCAATCATCTCTAATTCTGTTATTCCTGCTTGTTTTGTTTTGTTTTCAAGAAGAGGTCATCATTAAAATATGCAATATAAAGTGGTATTTCTCACTGGTGGTCTTGAAGGACATTCAGTGTTGGACAAAATCCACATTAGTTTAGTCACTGAGGGTTTTTGGTGGAAAAAAAATTTTTCTAATCGTATATTTCATTCTCTGAAAGGGATTCAGAAAATATGATCTCTATAATTTATCTTCAGAGTAATAATCAGAACACATACACAAACACATACTCAGTGCCTTTCACTGGGCATATTAAGAGCTATGACCTGTTCTTACTGAAGATGCATCATTCAATTTTGGTCAAATATTTTGCAAACCTGACCTCTGCAGGTGGTTTCATTTATACAGAGATTATTTAATCCATCCGGGCTCACAGGTGTATTAATATCAATAAAAGATTAATAGCTATGTTTAAGAGAGTACCTACTGGGAGCCGTAAACATTATCCTTTGGCCTCAGAGGAGCACTATGAAGTAACAAGGACTATTCTTGAGCACTTAGGATGTTTCAGGTCCTGTGCTAAGTTCTATCCTTGTTAGATATTGTAAATTTCACATGTAATCTGTGTAGTAGATGGTAAAAATTCAAAGAAAAATGGAAAATTTCAAAGAACAGATGGACTAAATAAGCAAGTGAAAAAAGAAAATTTTATCTAAAATAGCATATGAAAATATAACCAAAAGAAAAGTATGGGGTCTTTGGAAATGTATGTAAATGAGACAAACATGGCAGTGTTAGTGAATAAAATATATATAGTTTATTTTTTCTCACATTTTCCCAAAACAGTAAATGATGGAGAAATACCACAGTGCTGGTAATAAAAATAGAAATAATAACAACTATTTGTGTTTACTTTGAGGCAGATACTATGCTAAGAAAATATAAATTTATTGGAACTTACTGTAATGGGCGTAAACACTACCCTGACAAAAGTTTACCAATATCTCAGAAAGGGAAAGTCAGAAGTGAGATACTTGTGAGCTTTGAGGATTGGGCTAAAGTGACTTAATCTAGGTCAGTTGACTCGGGGACCTAACTGAGTTCATGATGTAATGCTTTAAGATTGGTGGGCACAGTGAGATGAGGGCCTTGGTAAGTAAATTGTTGTTGGATAAATAAGCTAATTATTTAGATGAGCAGAATGCTGTCTACAGAAAAATAATCTCAGAATTTCCTAAAGCAAATAGTAAAGCAAAAAGTAAAGTAATAGTAAAGTGGATTATGATCTTATCTTCCCATGGAAATGTATTTTTCTGAATCAAAACAAACAAAGTTATGTTAACATAGATGATCTCTTGTTTCTCAGACTTTTATCCTGGTCCAGTTTAAGCTGGAGGACAAACTATTTATCATCCAAACAATCAATCAAGATCCACACTGCTGTTTGAAGGATCATGACTGCATATCAGGTTTCAGGCAGGGAACATTTCAACCATGATGTATATCTGATATTTCTGTTCTTTTTCTTCGTGATCATTGTTGGATCATATATGGCACAGTGGTTACACAGAAACATTAAGACCATGGAGATCACAAATGTGAATGCTGAATTACAGATACCAACAGAAGGGTTATGAACAAAGTATTTTATACTTCTAAGCCAAGAATGTCCAAATTAAAACAAGAGATAGGATACTAGCCAAATTATCTAATTTTATTATTTCACTTTTTTAATTGAAGTATAGCTGATTTATAATGTGTTTATATATATACATATATATATACATATACACACTCACATTCATTTTTATATTCTTTTCCATTATGGTTTATCACAGGATATTGAATATAGTTCCCTGTGCTATACAGTAGGACCTTGTTGTTTATTTCAATTTTTATTCCTCATGTGTTAGTAGTATAAAAGATGCCAGAAAGATCTCTGGGAT
This sequence comes from Pseudorca crassidens, assembly GCF_039906515.1. NCBI lineage: Eukaryota > Metazoa > Chordata > Mammalia > Artiodactyla > Delphinidae > Pseudorca > Pseudorca crassidens. The sequence continues at coordinate 41,575,796 of NC_090311.1, read as the reverse complement.
GTGAGTACAATATTCTTCCCCTAAAATGCCTCACATTTCATCCTGACAGGCTGATGTTTCTGGGACTGCTCTGTTTTGAAGCATCACCTGCCCAATATTATGAAATTCTTAGATGATGAGTTCTATGTCCTTACTAATATTGTCCAGTGCACCTGGCAAAATCTGAGCCATAGCATGGTTTAAAGACAACAGAAGAAAATTGTTCAGAATTATATATGAACTTTTTAATGAGAGTCTACCTTTATGATACCCAAATTCTTAAGACATTTATTAAGCTGTTGATTACTTTTAGTTGGGTTTTCTGTTGAGGTCAAAATCCCTGCTGTTTCCATAGCATTCCAAAATCATGGACTATTCCAAAGATATAACTGTATACTCTCTTAGCACTTGCTGACAAGTTCAGATTAGTAATAGAATAAGTTCTGCACCTGAGGTGATTTTTATTTCTTATTATTCAAGGCAAAGTCAGCTTTTGGACACACATGGACAATCAGGAATTCCCCTTCTTAAAGGTGAATAGAGTAAGTAGCAGGATGTTCAATATTAGTGATGACTAGGCAGGGAAAAATTCATTAAAAGTTCATAGAAGGTAAGCCTGCATGGTGAAAAATGTACATTTTCAGAAAAAAAAAAGTATTGCAGAGGAAGAGAAGTCAAGTCAGTAGAAGTCTCTGGTAGAATGGTTGCCGATACTATTGCCCTTAGATAAGGTGAGTAGACTTTTGCCACTAAGTCTAGGGAAAGGTTGTAGTAAATAATTGGTCTTTAAAAATCCTGATAAGGTTAAGTCAGGACACCAATGCTTGTCCAGACTGCCCATGTACGAATTGGTAAAAAGATTCAAGGTAATTAGGAAGGCCAAAGAGCTAATTTTAAATTGAATGTGTATGTGTGTGCACACACACACACACAGATTATGTCAGATCCAGGGAAGAAATTCAGTTACCAAAGACTAAGTTAAATCTTGTAGGTATGGCAATTCCCAAAATGTTGGGAACCTATTACATGCGCTATGAGATCCAAAAAAACCTCTTTAAAAAGAGTATTTTCTTAACAGTTGTAGGAAAGTTTTAAATAGTTTGTAGTATCTTAAGAGTAATGGATTTATTACTCTGGGATAAATTATTTCTTAGTCATTCCATTTTCTTCCAACAAAAATGTACTTTTTCTTCAGAAACTTTATATGCTTTCTGAGCTATACATAGTAGTTGGAATCAGCCTCAAAGCTCTGTTATCCTTAGAACACAGCTAAAAGTTTAGAATTACAGAGAGATTCAAGGACCTTTAAATTCTGGCTAAGGACTTGTGAAAAATAGAAGGGTGCCCCAGTACATCCCTGGACTAAAACTGTCTAGGTGTATTATTGATTTTTCCAGGAAAAGACAAAATACATAAACTCAGGTGGCATGGAAATCAAAATAGTAACAGGGATTTGCTGTCCACAGAGAAATAAAAATGACTATTTTATTCACAATCCCAAGGTCCTAAATGAATGGGTACCCCAGTCCTTTAGGTTTCTTCACTGTGAGAAGAGGACTGCTACAAGTTATGCTTAATTATTTCTCTATTAGACTTGTATGTAGAGATTTAGATGGGTCATTTAGAATGTGATGGGTTCTTCCTCAATTATTCTGCCAATGTCAGTAGATTTTTCTTTGCCCAAAAATAGTTGAAACCTCCTGGAGAAATTCAATTTGGGCTTGATTTAGACACAAAGCTACTGGTAAGCCATTGTCCAAATTAGGTATGCTCTGATTGTGAATAGGTGATCATCTGGGCTCTCAAGACCAAGGTCCTCTGGAAAGCATTTAAGTTGATAATTCCATTTAAATAGTACATTCCTACGCATGAAAGACTAGGTGTTCTGTCACAAAGGATGAAATGATGTTAAAGGTATGAAGGTAAAAGGTATAGATTGACAGGCGAAGTGTTTGTGGATTTTTGGAGATGCCCATCTATATACCTCATTGACTCTGAAGGAGAGATTGTGAAACTGTAGCAGGGTTTGTGGATTATATATCTGAGCCTAAATCAGTCAACAACTTCAAAACTGTCTTTTAATAGGTAAAGAAGTTTGTCCTTTTGAGTTTAAGTATAAGATGGGAAATCAGGCACATAATTACCCCTCAGATCAGCATCAGTTTCCTTAATCACGTCCTTTTTGTTTGTTTTCCTTTATTTTCATAGTACAGAATAACTTTTTTTTTTTCTTTCCAATGTCCTTTCTACTTACAGTATCTACCAATGCCTTTATTCAGGAGGCTTCTTCCTCTGGTGCTTGATGAATTGGATGGAAATATCTAGTTGTTTTATCTGTAAGACTATTAACTTATTCTGAGTAGAATTCTGCTTTTGTTCCAAGGCTTTTTCAAAAGGTTGAGAAACTGGAGTTCTATCTTTCAGTGGGGCCACTTCCCATTCCAGTTGTTCTTGTATATTGCATATCCTAATTTTGGCTTAGGTCTCTTTACAAAAGTTAAGGAGAGAATTGAGGTCTCATCTCTTTCAAGATCTACTATTTTCTAACGGTATTAAAGAAAGAGTCTATTCCTAAAATTTCCAATGGACTCATCCTTTCTTTTTTTTAGGACTAAATGAGAATCCAATTTATTTTCACAGGAAATTCTTGGAGGGAAACTCCAAAATATTTTCTTTTCTATGTACAGAAGTCCTATATAGTTTTTCTATAAAATTTAGGATCTTTCAGTCTCCTTAGGATTATCCTGACTCCATTTTTTCATCCAATATTTTTTAACATCTAATTTTCTTACTGACGTATTAAGCATTTATATAGACCTGGGAGCTGTAGAGTGTATGTTGTTAGAACTATTCTAAATTCCTCTGTAAATTTTTACGAATCTTGTCTAGGCTTTCACAATGATTCTTAGTTCAGACTGAGATAAAAGCTAAAAATAAACTGTCAGGGCTTGCCCATTTCTGAAGAAGATTTAACTTTAAGAGGCAATTAATATTTATGAATTTCAGCCTGGCCAGAAGGTAAGGGAGCAGGTCAGAAAAGGGGGTAAACACAGCAGATGAGGAGGAACAAAGAATAGGAAAGAGGAAAAGTAGGGGAAAGGCCATTGAGTTCAAGTTTACAAAGGAACCAAAGTTCTGATCATTTCTAACATACCTCTCCATTTAACAGTTTTGTTTATATCAAAGTTTGCAGAGTGACCTCTGTAATTTTAAATTGTCCTTGGTGAAATTACGCCTTTTAAAAAATAGTCTTGGGAATTAGATTTATAATGTAATACATGTAAAAAGGGTCCAGCATGCAGAAGGCAAAATTTTTAGATTTAGAAAGAGACAAAGCCATGATAATTTGGCAACAGTGTGTTTAAAGTCTTTACTTTGCACCTTGTTCCTAAGGCACCCAAGTTAATGGCTGACTTTTTAAAAATCCCAGACCCAATGATCTGAGATTCTTGGTGAACAGAAACTTTTTACAAGAGATTTCACATAGAAAAAGACTCTCACAGACTAAATAAGATTCAGGAACTTTCACGTAGGTTTTTAAAAGTGACCCCAGGCAAAGTTTGTCCAAAAGACATAAGTCTGAGAAGGAATCTTCTGAACTAACTTGTCTGCTGTGGGGCTGGCTCTAGGAAGCAATTTATCAGGGTAAATGTCTGGCCAAAACTTCCTCTTATAGACATAAAAGTGATAAGGACAAGAGACAATGAGTAATGTTGGTAATAAGACAGATTTCCATTAAACATGAACATTTTTAAACTTGATCAGATTACCCAAGATGTCCTAAAATAGATCTTATTTCCTAATAGACAAAATTATCATTTAGAAACCTGATGAAAGCAAATCAGACTCAATATCAATATTTATACTCCACTGTTGATGGTTAAAGAGACTTCCCCAAGGATTCCCCAGTGGAGTATGGTAGTTCCAAGTTAAGGGTCAAGGGCCACAATAGAGAGGGGATCTCAACTGGATCACAACCAGGCTTCCAGGTTATTGATCTCAAAATATCAGCAAATAATCTGTTTGTTAGTAAAGCCAAATCTAAATTTATTAGAATTTATAGTAATCAGAGAGAACATCACCTTGAAAGAATCTTAGCAATGTCTCAGAAGGGTAAGGCAAAGTAGGATATTAATGGAGCTTTGGGGTAAGGGCTGAAGTGATTTAACACAAGTCTTTCAAGGTTGGGAACTAATTGCTATTAGGAAAAGTTGATGTAATAGTTTAGGATTGGTAGACCTGAGGCAATAAACTATGAACTGTTTGCTCAGCTGAACAGACTATTATCTACAATAAACAGATCTGTAGTAATGTCGGAAAAATAAACAGTGAAGTTATTTATTGGTTTCAAATAAATTTGTGGAAAATGTTTTCCTAACAACAATTAAATCACTGACACACATACTTACCTGAGTAATGTTGACATAACTGATCAGCTGACCTCAACCCTCATAGTCTTATAAAATAGATATGAATAGTTAATACTTACATGGCATTTAGTTTGTGCCAGGTATTGTTCTCCCTGCTTCACAATTATATCACTTAACACTTGAAGCAATTCTATGAGGTAGGTACTTTTTTATTCAAATTGGAGTATAGTTGATTTACACTGTTAATTTCTACTGTACAGCAAAGTGATTCAGTTGTACACACACACACACATATATATATATACATTTTTTTAATGTTCCTTTCCATTATGGTTTATCACAGGAGTTAAATATAGATCACTGTGCTATATAGTAGGACTTTATTGTTTATTCTATATATAATAGCTTGCATCTGCTAACCCCACTCCATCCTTCCCCCCTCACCCTTGGCAAGCACAAGTCTTTTATGTCTGTGATTCTCTTTCTCTATCGTAGATAGGTTCATTTCTGTTATATTTTAGATTCCACATATAAGTGATATCATATGGTATTTGTCTTTCTCTTTCTGACTTACTTCACTTAGTATGACAATCTCTATGTCCATCCATGTTGCTGCAAATAACATTATTTCTTTTTATGGCTGGGTAATATTCCACTGTATATATATATATACCACATCTTCCTTATCCATTCATCTGTTGAAGGACATTTAGGTTGTTTCCATGTCTTTGCTAATGTAAATAGTGCTGCTATGAACATACAGGTGCATGTATTTTTTGGATTATAGTTTTGTCTGTGTATATGCCCAGGAGTGGGATTGCTGAATCATACGTTGACCCTATTTTTAGTTCTTTGAGGAACCTCCATACTGTTTTCCACAGTGGTTGCACCAACTTACATTCCCACCAACAGTGTAGAAGGGTTCCTTTTTCTCCACACCCCCTCCAGCATTTGGTATTTGTGGGCTTTTTAATGAAGGCTATTCTGACTGTATGAGGTGTTACCTCATTGTAGTTTTGATTTGCATTTCTCTAATAATTAGCAATATTGAGCATCTTATCATGTGCCTATTGGCCATCTGGATGTCTTCTTTACAAAAATGTCTTTTTAGGTCTTCTGCCCATTTTTAGATTGGATCTTTGTTTTTTTGTTGTTGAGTTGTATGAGCTGTTTGTATATTTTGTAGATTAAGCCCTTGTTGACTGCATCATTTGCAAATATTTCCTCCCAGTCTGCTGGTTGTCTTTTCATTTTGTTTATGGTATCTTTTGCTGTGCAAAAGCTTGTAAGTTTGATTAGGTCCCATTTGTTTATTTTTGTTTTTATTTCTATTGCCTTGGGAGACTGACCTAAGAAAACACTGGTACGCATTATGTCAGTGAACGTTTTGCCTATGATCTCTTTTAGGAGTTTTATGGTGTGATGTCTTATGTTTAAGTCTTTAAGCCACTTTGAGTTTATTTTTCTGTATGGTGTGAAGGCATGTTCTACCTTAATTAACTTACAGCAGCTGTCCAACTTTCCCAACAACACTTGCTGAAGACACTTTTCCCCATTGTATATTCTTGCCTCCTTTGTCAAACATTAATTGACCATAGGGGTGTGGGTTTATTTCTGGGAGCTCTATTCTGTTCCATAGATTTGTCTGTTTTTGTGCCAATACCACACTGTTTTGATTACTGTACCTTTGTAGTACTGTCTGAAATCTGAGAGGGTTATGCCTCCTGTTTGTTCTTTTCCTTCAGGATTGCTTTGGCAATTCTGGGTCTTTTATGGTTCCATAAAAATTTTAGGATTATTCTAGGTCTGTGAAAAATGTCATGGCTAATTTGATAGGGATCATGTTAAATCTGTAGATTGCTTTGGGTACTATGACCATTTTAACAATATAAATTCTTTCAATCCAAGAGCATGTGATATCTCTCCATTTTCTGAATCATCTTTAATTTCCTTTATTTAATATTTTATTGTCCTCAGCATATAAATCTTTCACCTCCTTGATGAGGTTTATTCCCAAAGTATTTTATTTTTCTGATGCTACTTTAAAATGGATTATTTACATTTCCTTTCTGATATTTCATTGTTAGTGTAAAGAAATGCAACTGATTTTTTGTTTTTGTTTTTTTTTTTTGCGGTACGCGGGCCTCTCACTGTTGCGGTCTCTCCTGTTGCGGAGCACAGGCTCCAGATGCGCAGGCTCAGTGGCCATGGCTCACAGGCCCAGCTGCTCCGTGGCATGTGGGATTTTCCCGGACCAGGGCACGAACCCGTGTCCCCTGCATCAGCAGGCGGACTCTCAACCACTGCGCCAGCAGGGAAGCCCTGCAACTGATTTTTGTATGTTAATCTTGTATCCTGCTACCTTGCTGAATTTGTTTATGAGTTCTAGTAGTTTTTGTGTGGAGTCTTTAAGATATTCTATATATGTATTATCATCTCATCTGCATATAATGACAATTTTACCTCTTACTTTCCACGTTAGATACCTTTTTGTGTGTGTGTGTCTGATTGCTGTGAATAGGACTTCCATACTATGTTGAAGAGAAGTCGTGAAAGTGGGCATCCTTGTCTTGTTCCAGATTTTAGTGGGAAGGCTTTTAGCTTTTCACTGTTATTATATTTTGGCTGTGGGTTTGACATAAATCACTTTTATTAAGTTGAGATATGTTTTCTCTGTACCCACTTTGGTAAGAGTTTTTATCATTAATGGATGTCAGTTCTGTCAGATGCTTTTTCTGAATCTATTGAGATGATCATGTCGTTGTTGTCCTTTTTTTGTTGATGTGGTGTATGACACTGATTGATCTGCATATGCTGAACCATCCTTGTGAACTTGGCATGAATCCCACTTGGTCATGGTGTATGATCTTTATAATGTGTTGTTGGATTCGGTTTGCTAATGATTTGTTGAGAATTTTTATATTCAAAGGTATTGGCCTGTAATTTTATTTTTTAGTGGTATCTCTGTCTGGTTTTGGTATCAGGGTGATGTTGGCTTCATAGAATATGTTTGGGAGTGTTCCCTTCTCGTCAATCTTTTGGAAGGATTAGTATAAGTTCTTTGTATGTTTGGTACAATTAGCCTTGAAGCCATCTGGTCTTAGACTTTTGTTTATAGGGATTTTATATATTACAGATTCTGTTTCACTTGTAGTGATTGGTCTGTTCAAATTGTCTAGTCCTTCTTGGTTCCATTTTGCTGGCCTGTATGTTTTTAGAAACTTGTCCATTTCTTCTACATTGTCTAATTTGTTGGCACATAACTGAACACAGTATTCTCTTATGTTTTTTTGTATTTCTGTGGTATCAGTTGTGTCTCCTTTCTCATTTCTTACTTTATTTGGGTTCTCTCTTTTCTTCTTGGTGAGCCTGGCCAGAGGTTTATCTATTTTGTTTACCCTTTTAAAGAACCAGCTCTTGGTTTTATTGATTTTTTTCTATTGTTTTTAAATCTCTATTTTATTTCCTCTCTGATATTTATTATTTCTTTCCTTCTGCTGACTTGAGGTTTTGTTTGTTCTTCTATTTTCTAATTCTGTTAAGTGGTAAATTAGGTTGTTTGAGATTTTTCTTGTTTATTGTGGAAGGGCTGTATCACTATTTGAAGTTGAACTTCTTTTGCTGCATCCTATAGATTTTGTATGGTTGCATTTTCATTTGTCTCAGGGTATTTTTTAATTTCCTCTTTGATTTCATCATTGCCCCATTGGTATTTTTAGTAGCATGTTGTTTAGTCTCCATGTAATCATTTTTTTTCTCATTACTTTTCCTGTAGTTGATTTTAGTTTCATGCTTTTGTGGTCAGAAAAGATGCTTGAGATTAATTTCTATACTCTTAAATTTGCTGAGGCTTGTTTTGTGCCCTAGTATATGGTCAATCCTAGAGGATATTCCATATGCCCTTGAAAATAATATGTATTTATTGAATGTAATATTCTGAAAATATCAATTCAGTCTAACTGTTCTATTTTATCATTTAAGATCTCTTCTGCCTTATTGATTTTCTGTCTAGGAGATCTGTTCATTGATGTGAGTGCGGTGTTAAAGTCTCCTACTATTATTGTAGTCCTATCAGTTTCTCCCTTTACGTCTGTATTTGTTGTATGTATTTGGGTGCTCCTATATTAGATGCATGTAGGTTGACGAGTGTAAAATCATCTTCTTGTATTTGTATTTATCCTTTAATCATTACATAGCATCCTTCTTTATCTTTCTTTATGGACTTTGTTTTAAAGTCTGTTCTGTCTGATATGAGTACTGCTTTATTTCCATTTACATGACATATAATTTTCCATACCCTCACTTTCAATCTATGTGTGTCCTTTGCCCTAAAGTGGGTCTCTTGTAGGCAGCATGTTGTAAGCTTTTTTTTCTGCCACTGTGTCTTTTGATTGGAGAATTTAGTTCATTGAAATTTAGGATGATCATTGATAGGTATGTATTTATTGCCATTTTAAACTTTGTTTTCCCATTGATTCTGTGTTTCTTCATTTTTCTTTTTGTGGTTTGATGATTTCCTTTTATTTTATGCTTGTGTCTTTTTTTTCAGTTTTTGTGAATCTATTGTATGTTTTTGATTTGCGGTTACCCTGTTTTTCAAGTATGTTAACCCCTTCTTATATCTACTTGCTTTAGACTGATAGTCATATGGACTCAAACACATTCTAAAAACGAATCTACATTTTCTCACTCTCCTCCCTCACATTTTATGATTCTGATGTCCTCTTTTACATCTTCAGGTTCATCCTTTTGCTGTTCTTCGTGGTTATCATTGTTTTCACCTGTGTACTTGGCTTAGTTAAGTACTTGGCTTATTTAAGTGATTTACTTTCCAATAGCGATTTTTTCTTTCTTATAAATTCTTGCTTCTTTTATATTTAGAGGAGACCTGTCAATATTTCATTTAGGATAGGTTTAGTATTGATGTATTATTTTAGTTTTTACTTGTCTGAGAAATTCTTTCTCTCCTATTATAAGTGATAATCTTGTTAGGTAAAGCATTCTAGGTTGCAGATTTTTCCATTTCAAGATTTTGATTTTGAATATATCTTGCCACTCTCTTACTTCTGTAGAGAAATCAACTGATAGCCTTATGGGGGTTTCCTGGTAATTAACTCTTTGTTTTTCTCTTGTTGCCTTTAAAATCCTCTCTTTAACTTTTGCCATTTTAATTATAATACGTCTTAGTGTGACTCTGTTTGGGTTCACCTTTTTGGGGACCTTCTGTTCTTCCTGTAGCTGGATATCTGTTTCCTTCTTTAGTTTTGGGACATTTTCAGCCACAATTTCTTCAAATACATTTTCAATCCCCTTCCTTCTTCTCCTTATAGAATCCCTATTATGCACAGATTGGCACACTATATATTATCCCATAGGTCTCTTATATTGTTCTCATTTTTTTCATTTGGGTTTTTGTCTACTCTTCTGATTGATTGAGTGATTTCCATTATTCTATCTCCAGATCACTTATTCAGTCTTCTGCATTATTCATTCTGCTATTCTTCATTGCCTTTAGTTCAGCTTTTGTGCTGCAAATGAGGTTTTTAAATTTTTTTGGCTCCTCTTTATAGTTCCTTTTTGAACTTGGTGTCTGTTAGACTGGAGAGGTGTGTGTGTTTCATTGTCTATTCTTTCAGGGGAATTCTTGGTTTTTTAACTGGGAGTGGTTCCTCTGCTTCCTCATTTTACTTATATTTCTCTTACTCTGTAAGTTTAGGAGAGATGACTATCAACTGTGGTCTTGGAGAGCTTTTTATATGTGGGAGTATCCCTGTGTAGCTTCTCTGGGTTTAATATTTTTGGTGTGAGGGCTGTTTTTAGTATGGGTGCTTGCCGCCACTTTCCTCAATGTGTGCTGTTCATTATCCCCTTGACAGGGGTTGGGCAGATGTGGTGGCTGGTGCCAAGAACCTGGGGTTCTTGGCGGTGGCAGCTTGTGACTGCTCCCAGAGCTCATGTAGGTGGTGTCGTGTCACCTGAAAGTGCACATGGCAAGAGAGGTTGCTATGGTGGGTGCCAACCCTCCCCTTGCATGCCCCCCCAACAATGGCACCTCACCTTTAAGGTGGGCCCGGCCTTCCTCCACATAAAACCTCAGCTGCAGTCACCCCAGACTCCAGCCCCTTCAGGCTGTCTCTGTGTAGCCAACCCCAGTCCTCTCCCCTGGTCTGATCTCCAAACTCCGAGGTTTAGCACCCAGCCCTAGCATGCACTGACCAGTTGTGTAGGCCTCTCTCCATTATGTCTGCTGCAAACCAGTTGCTGTGCTCTCTTCTGAGGCTTCGAAGCTCCCCCTCTGTCCCTGCTGATCTCCTTACTGGTGAGAGGACTTCCCACGCTGTGGTATACTTTCTTTTTTCGGAGCTCCCTCCTAGGGGCACAGGACCACCGTCCTTATTCCTTTCTTTCTTTTTACCAGGTTACATGGAGATTTTCTTGCTCTTTCAGAAGTCTGAGGTGTTCTGCCAGCACTCAGTAGATATTCTGTGAGATTCATTCCACATGAAGATGTATTTTTGATCTATCTGTGGGAGGAGGTGAGCCCCACGTCCTACTACTCCACCATTTTGATTGGTCCCCCTGAGGTAGATACTCTTATTTTCCCCTTTTTACAATAAGGAAGCTGAGACCCATATTACATAAATAACTTGCCCAAGACAAAACAAGGAGTAAGTAATCAGCTGAACTTCAAATCCAAGCAAACTAGTACAGAGACTGTGTTCTTTATTAATATGGTTTAATGCCTGTAATATATTAATAATTACAGAAAAGTTTTAGAAATAGAGAACTGATAATGTCAGTAAAGGGTTTCATGAGAGAGCATAGACACATATGTCAGATAGAGGCTTGACTTCTCACTCTGCCATTTACAATCATTGTAACAATGGGAAATTTGCTTCATGTGTATGAGCTGCCTTCTCTTGAACTATAAATTAAAAATAATCGTTTACTTTTCTCCAATTGTGAAAGATTTTTAAATGGAGCTAGTACATAAAGAATAGACAGGTGTAGTCTTATAGAGAGTAGAGGAGAGAACATTCTACAAGAGTTTAATCAAATACCCAGAATTGTATACAAGCCAGAATCTTCAAAAGATTCTGAAGTATTTCTAACTTTAATAAAATATTTGTACTGGGGAATATGGGAGAATAGTAGTTGGTGTCAAAGTAGTCAAGTTACATGAGTCCTGAAATGATTTAGTGGAAGCTCTAATTGATGTGGCTGAAAGGGAAAGTACAAATGCTATTTTGTAACATTTCTTTCAAATTGTAAGCATGCTTTAATAATATGCTGTGCAGGATTTGACAGAAATTTATAAATATTAAAATAAGTGAGTTCCTAATTTCTATTTGTGGGCAGTAGGTCAGCTCAAATTATTTTTCAGGTTCAAAATACATTTGTACTATATTCTTCTAGGAAACATACTATTTCTGAAGTGCGTGTAAATGAGGAAAACTGAAAGATATTCCTGACAATGGGGATGAAATATTTTTAAAAATCTAATTGAAGTACACACAGTAGTGAAAATCATAGCCTGCTGTGCTTTAAAGTCAATCAGTTTATGAACATTTTCTAAGCAAGAGAAAGTGATTTGTGTTACTCAGGATGTTGACGCATTGTAGTATACCAAAGTAAAAACTGAATTTTGGTGTCAAGATTTTCTAAAATCTAGGTATTTATTATATTTTGTCCCCAAGTTATTCTTTTAAGCCATCTTCTAATTGTTTTGTTTTAATTCATTTCAATGTTTCTCTATGGTTATGATTTCTAAACATTAGGTTTATGCAATCATGCACAAAGCATAAATATATTAAAAGTAGCTGATATTTGATTTCTAGATTAACATCCTATTTATTTGGTTTAGTACATCTTTTCTTGCAAACACAGTGCAAATACTTTGATTCAACATGGATTCAAATTTGTCCCCACACTTCCTGTTTATATTTGTGTCCATATGTTGTTTTTTTCTTTAGCATTTAGAGACTTTTGATGTTTACTACCTCTGTAATGTTAAAAACATTTTTGAGGACTAATGTTAACTTGTTCTAAACAGAGAAATTTTGAATTTTCTCTTAAAACATGAATTTAATTGTACCACCCAATACAAGTTAGAGGTCTCATGTAAATTTGCATTGTATTTAAAGACGAATCGCATTATCCTTATTAAAACTTCATATACTTGAAAAATGATGATTTTTTCTTAAAAAATTCTAGGATAATTCAGCTATCCTATATTTTTAGGTACTGTCGTAGAAAATTGATGTACTGAGCAATCTGTCTTTGCATCACATCATTAAGTAACTTTTACATAAGGCCATTTTCAAGTTTAGTTGCAGTTCAACAGAAAACAAAAACACTGGGTACTGGCACCCCCGCCACACACACACAAGGTGGATTGAGGTGGGGCTGAGAGCAGTAGGAACAACAGTGTACTTTTGAGCCCACACAACAGGTGAAAGGTGACACAACAGAGCACACCCACAGGTGTACTGCTCCAGTAGAGGCATACTCAGTGGTTCCTCTCCCAGTATGAGTGCTCCAAATCCTGGTGACCTCGCACTGCAGATCATAAAAACATCTCAGAAAGGGAGCTGGAGGCTCTACTCCAACAACTAGGGAGCAGACCCTGCCTTAGACAGGACAGTGATAACCATAGAGCAAAGAGGAGGCCCCACTCTATATCTAGTGCAGGCTCAGGTCACCACAACATCAGTCACACCTCTTATCAAAGGGATAATGGCCAACATACACAGAGAAAAGAGTTGGTAGAGAAAACGTAATTTTTTTTTCTAGAATATGTTTGAGCCTATATGACTACCAGTCGAAAACAAGTAGATATAGGAAGGGGTTAACATACTTGAAAAATAGGCCAACCACAAAAGGAAAAACAAAAAGGAAAACATAAGGACAAAGAAGAAATATAAAATCAATGGGAAAACAAGGAGTAAAATATCAATGAATACATGTCTATCAGTAATTACCTTAAATGTCAATGGACTAAATGCTCCAATCAAAAGACAAAGAATGGCAGATTGGATTAAAGCAAAAAACAAGAGTCTACACTATGCTGCCTTTAGGGCAAAAGACACACCTAGATTAAAAGTGAGGAGATGGAGAAAGATACTTCATGCAAATGGAATGACAAGAAAGCAGGGGTCACAATACTCATATCAGAAAGTAGACCTTAAAACAAAGGCTATAAAGAAAGGTAAAGAAGGATACTATATAATGATAAAAAATCAATACAAGGAGAGGATATTACACTCATCAACATATATGCACCCAAATACAAATGACAAATACTAACAGACACAAAGGGAGAAACTGACAGGAATACAATAATAGTAGGAAACTTTATCACCCCACTCACCACTGCATAGATCTTCTAGATAGAAAATCAATAAGGCAACAGAGAGCCTAACTAATACAATAGAATAATCTCCAGGACATTAAATCCAAAAGAAACAGAATATACATTCTTTTCAAGTGCACATGGAACATCCTCTACATACTTGGGCACAAATCAACAAATTTAAGAGTATAGAAATTATTTTAAGCATCTTTTCTGACCACAAAAGCATGAAACTAGAAATCAACCACAGAAAAAGAAACCAGAAAAAAAGAAACAAAAAACAAACAAGCAAACAATAACATGGTGACTAAACAACATGCTACTAAAAACACAATGGGTCAGTGATGAAATCAAAGAAGAAATTTTAAAATACTTTGAGGCAAATGACAATGAAAACACAACCATACAAAATCTATGGGATGCAGCAAAAGCAATTTTTAGAGGGAAGGTCACAGTGATACAGGTCTTCATTAAGAAACAAGAAAAATCTCAAGTAAAACATTAACCCACCACCTAAATGAATTAGAAAAAGAACAACAAACAAAACCTCAAGTCAGGAGAAGGAAGGATATAATGAAGATCAGAGAGGAAATAAATAAAATAGAAATTTGAAAAAATTAATAAAACCAAGAGCTTGTTCTCTAAAAGAGTAAATAAAGTTGAGCAAACCTCTGGCCAGGCTCACCAAGAAGAAGAGAAGACCCAAATAAACAAAATAAGAAATGAAAGAGGAGAAATCAGAACAGATACCACAGAAATACACACACACAAAAAAAGACAGTATTATGAACAATTATATACAACAAGTTTGACAATCTTTAAGAAATGGACTTCTTAGAAATATACAGCACAACAAAACTGAATGAAGAAGAAATAGATAACTTGAACAGACCAATCACTAGAAATTACATAGGATCTGTAATTAGGGAGAAAATAAAACAAAAGCCAACCCCTCACAAACAAAATTCCAGGACCAGATGTCTCTTCACTGGAGAAGTTTACCAAACATACAAAGAAGAACTTACACCAATCCTTATACACAGATGAGATGTCATTATACGCAGATGAGATGTCATTATACACAGATGAGATAATATATATATATATATATATATATATATATATATAGAAAACTCTAAGACTCCACACAAAAACTACCAGAACTCATAAACAAATTCAACAAGGTAGCAGGATACAAGATTAACATACAAAAATTGGTTGCATTACTTTACACTAACAATGAAATATCAGAAAGGGAATGTAAACAATCCGTTTTAAAGTAGCACCAGAAAAATAAAATACTTGACAATATACCTCACCAAGGAGGTGAAAGATTTATATGCTGAGGACTATAAAACATTAAATAAAGGAAATTAAATATGATTCAGAAAATGGAAAGATATCACATGCTCTTGGATTGAAAGAATTTATATTGTTAAAATGTACTACCCAAAGCAATCTACAGATTTAACATGAACCCTATCAAATTAGCCATGACATTTTTCACAGACCTAGAATAATCCTAAAATTTTTATGGAACTGTAAAAGACCCAGAATTGCCAAAGCAATCCTGAAGGAAAAGAACAAACAGGAGGCATAACCCTCTCAGATTTCAGACACTACTACAAAGGTACAGTAATCAAAACAGTGTGGTATTGGCACAAAAACAGACAAATCTATGGAACAGAATAGAGATCCCAGAAATAAACCCACACCCCTATGGTCAATTAATGTTTGACAAAGGAGGCAAGAATATACAATGGGGAAAAGTGTCTTCAGCAAGTGTTGTTGGGAAAGTTGGACAGCTGCTGTAAGTCAATGAAGGTAGAACACACCCTCACACCATACAGAAAAATAAACTCAAAGTGGCTTAAAGACTTAAACATAGGATATGACACCATAAAACTCCTAGAAGAGATCGTAGGCAAAACGTTCACTGACATAACGCGTACCAGTGTTTTCTTAGGTCTCCCAAGGCAATAGAAATAAAAACAAAAATAAACAAATGGGACCTAATCAAACTTACAAGCTTTTGCACAGCAAGACACCATAAACAAAATGAAAAGACAACCAGCAGACTGGGAGGAAATATTTGAAAATTATGCAGCCGAGGGCTTAATCTACAAAATATACGAACAGCTCATACAACTCAACAACAAAAAAAGATCCAATCTAAAAATGGCAGAAGACCTAAATAGATATTTCTCCAATGAAGACATCCAGATGGCCAATAGGTACATGATAAGATGCTCAACATTACTAATTATCAGAGAAATGCAAATCAAAACTACAATGAGGTAACACCTCATACAGTCAGAATGGCCTTAATTAAAAAGCCCACAGGGCTTCCCTGGTGGTGCAGTGGTTGAGAGTCCGCCTGCCAATGCAGGGGACACAGGTTCGTGCCCCGGTCCGGGAAGATCCCACATGCCACGGAGCAGCTAGGCCCGTGAGCCATGGCCACTGAGCCTGCGCATCCAGAGCCTGTGCTCCGCAACAGGAGAGGCCACACAGTGAGAGGCCCGCGTGCTGGAAAAAAAAAAAAAAAACAGCCCACAAATACCAAATGCTGGAGGGGGTGTGGAGAATAAGGAACCCTTCTACACTGTTGGTGGGAATGTAAGTTGGTGCAGCCACTATGGAAAACAATATGGAGGTTCCTCAAAGAACTAAAAATGGGGTCGACGTATGATTCAGCAATCCCACTCCTGGGCATATACCCAGACAAATTATAATTCAGAAAATACATGCACCCTTATGTTCATAGCAGCACTATTTACATTAGCAAAGACATGGAAACAACCTAAATGTCCTTCAACCGATGAATGGATAAAGAAGATGTGGTATATATATATATATATATACACACACACACATACATACAGTGGAATATTACCCAGCCATAAAAAGAAATAATGTTATTTGCAGCAACATGGATGGACCTAGAGATTGTCATACTAAGTGAAGTAAGTCAGAAAGAGAAAGACATATACCATATGATATCACTTATATGTGGAATCTAAAATATGACATAAATCAACATATCTACGTAACCAAAACAGACTCACTGATATAGATAAATGACTTGTGGTTGCCGGGGGTCGGGGTGGGGGTGCTTGGTAGAGGCGGGAAGCACTGGGAGTTTGGCATTAGCAGAGGCAAAGTATTATATATAAGATGAATAAATAACAAGATCCTATTGTATAGCACAGAGAACTATATTCAATATCCTGTGACAAATCATCAGGGAAAAGAATATGGAAAAGAATGTGTGTGTGTGTGTGTGTGTGTATGTCAGTTTGTTGTACAGAAGAAATTAACACAATGTTGTAAATCAACTATAATTCAAAAAATTTTTTAAAAATTCATATACTTGAAAAATGGTTAGTTTTTTTCTTAAAAATTCTTGGATAATTCAGCTATCCTGCATTTTTAGGTATTGTCATAGAAAATCGATGTAGCAAGAAATCTGTCTTGGCTTTGCATCATTAAGTGACTTTTACATAAGGCCATTTTCAAGTTTAGTTGCAGTTCAACAGAAAACAAAAACACTGAGTGCTGGCACCCCCCACCCACCACCACACACATACACACACATTCAAGGCAAGAAAAAGAGTGAGAGATCACTGGTTCTAAAGGAAAATGGCCAAAGAGAGTTTTCCAAATCTAAGTTATACATAACCTAATTGAATGCAACTGGCTTAACAGAAATAAGGTTTATATTCTAATGCCCACAAATACTCTTTTTCTAGCTACAGAGAGTTCATATTGGAAACTGTAATAAATAACAGTGAGTTTTCTATTTCCAGGATTGTGGCTGACTGGAATTTCAGAACATTACTCAGTAAAAATGCTGATAACAAAAATGAAACAAAACTTTTTTTAATGTAGTAACATGAGGGAATAGATAAAATCACCCTAAGGCCAGATAAAATAAGAAAACACTGAGTCTACTAACATAACCAACTTTGAAGCCCACATTTATTTTGGAGTAACTGCCAATGGTGTGGATTATGTGTTTTAAGATTTTAAGACTTTTGAGCATGGAGTTCAAGATGGCAGAGTAGGAGGCCATTGAGCTCACGTTCCCCTCCAAACACCAAAAATTACATCTACATGTAAAACAATTCTCATAGAAAACAAGCCAGAAACTGGCAGAAGATCTCTTATACAATCAAAGCTGCAAGAAAGATCCCCACATAACTGGGTAGGACAAAAAAAAAAAAAAAAAGGCATCAGGATGGGACTGGCACCCCTGGGAGTGGTAAGAAGGGAGTATCCACGTCAGCAGACCCTTCCTCTGTGAAACCCCCCTGTCTGCCAGAGGTTTGATGAAACAGAGAGTGTATAGGGAGAGGCCTGGACTCTGCTTGTGAGGAGTGTGTGAGTACTGGCTTGCTAGCAATCAGGGTAGAGAGAGACAAGCACTGACAGCTTCCACCTCACTGCACTTCCCAGACTAAAACACACGCCAGGCAGAGCTGCTAATATGCACAGCAGCTAGGCACTGAAACTCGGGCAGAGGAGCCCTGGGAGAGAGCTCAATCTAGCTTCACAATGGCATCCCAGAGGGCCTGGAGTATGGTCCAGGTTGCCATTGTTAGTGCACTCACTCAGGGCAGGGTGAAGGTCCACCATAGAAGACCCATTGTCAGTGTGCTCACTGCAAGGGCTTGGGGTGGGACTCATGTCTGAACCCATAATCTTCCCACCCACAGTGGGGGCGTGTCCTGCAGTGGCAGACATTGTTGGCTCCCACACGAGGTGGTGGGCAGCATCACAGAATTGTACATCCTGGCAGCAGCACCTGGGGAGGAATAAGCAGTTGTTCCTTTCCCAGTGGTAGCATTCCTGTTCCATACACCTCACACCACAGCTTGAAGCCCAATCTGAGGTGGAAAGGCAACACAGCCACATTGATTCCTGCAGCCGCAATACCTTGGCCCTCAGTGCCAGCCATGCACTAGATCTGGGATGAATACAACAGAGAAAGGAACACAACCATGAGGTGCTTCTGGGCAAAACCATGGTTGCCTGCGTGGGCAGCACATAGGTTCCCTGTGACAACACAGGCCTCACTTGGTTCAGAGCTCACCTCCTTGGAGAGAGAGCATACACTTAAGAGCAATGGAGCCTCATCAAACTTGACCCTCAAGGCTTCTACTCCAACAACTGGAGAGCATACCCTACCCTTGATAAGGCTGCGACAGCCACAGAACAAAGAGGAGGCCTCACTTAATAGCCAGGGCAGTCTCTGAACACACAATACCCTCTATATCAAGTGGATAATGGCCAGCACACTAAGAGGAAAAATATGGCAGGCATTCATATCAAAAACAGACTTCACATCAAAAATATTGGGCTTGTCCTATATCTTGATTGTGGTGGTGGTTACACAACTGTACACAACTGAAATTTGTCAAATTTCATAGAATTGTACACAAAAAGGTAAATTTAACTGTATATTAAAAAATGTATCTTAATAAACTTCAGTAAAATGACAAAATATATATATTGGGCTCATACAGTCTACCCAGGGACCCTTCCATATAAAAACACCCATTTAAGATAACAGTAGATAACTGTTTCTCCTAAATTCATAGACACAGAGAAATTCAAGTAAAATGCAAAAGCAGAGGAACTACACCCAATTAAAAGAACAAGAGGAATACCCTGAAAGAATAAACAAAGAAACAGGCCTCTCCAGTCTACCGGACCCCAAGTTCAAAAAGGAGGTAATAAAAATGCTAAAAAATATTAAGAAAGAGTGTTGAAAGAAATGCAAATCACTCTAACAAGGAACTAGAAAATATAAAGAGGAATCAATCAAAATCAGACAACTGGGCTTCCCTGGTGGCGCAGTGGTTGAGAGTCCGCCTGCCGATGCAGGAGACATGGGTTTGTGCCCCGGTCCGGGAAGATCCCACATGCCGCGGAGCAGCTGGGCCTGTGAGCCATGGCTGCTGAGCCTGTGCGTCCGGAGCCTGTGCTCCGCAATGGGAGAGGCCATAACAGTGAGAGGCCCGCGTACCGCAAAAAAAAAAAAAAATCTGACAACTCTATTGCCGAGATACAAACCAATCTAAAAGCAATAAATACAATGCAGAAGAATGAATAAGTGATCTGGAAGATAAAACAATGGGGATCACATAATCAGCAACAGAGAGAAAGACAAATTTTAGAAAAATGAACACAACATATGAGATCTATTGGATAATATAAAACATACCAACCTATGAACAGGGGTTCCAGAAGGAGAAGAAAAATGGAAGGGGTTCATAAACGTATTTGGGAACCTCCCTGGTGGCCCAGTGGTTAAGAATCCACCTGCCAATGCAGGTAACACGTGTTTGAGCCCTGGTCCAGGAAGATCCCACATGCCGCGGAGCAACTAAGCCCATGCACCACAACTACTGAGCCTGCGCTCTAGAGCCCACGAGCCACAACTACTGAAGCCCACATGCCTAGAGCCCATGCTCCGCAACAAGAGAAGCCACCATAATGAGAAGTCCGTGCACCACAACAAAGAGTAGCCCACACTCACCGCAACTAGAGAAAGCCCGCACACAGCAACGAAGACCCAGTGCAGTCAAATAAATTAAATATATTAATTAATTAATTTAAAAAAATGTTTTTGAAGAAATTGTGGCTGAAAACTTCCCCAACCTAAAGGAGGAAACATATCCAGCTACAGGTAGCACAGAGGGTCCCAAAAAAGAAGAAACTAAACAGACCCACACCAAGACATATCATAATTAAAACAGCAAAAGTGAAAGAGATTATTCTAAAGGCAGTAAAAGAAAAAGAGTCAGTTACTAGGGAACCCACACAAGACTATCAGCTGTTTTCTCTACAGAAATATTGCAGGGCAGAAGGGAGTGGCAAGATATATTCAAAGTCCTAAAAGGGAAAAACCTGCAACCCAGGATATTCTACCCAGCAAGATTATCATTTACAATTGAAGGAGAGATAAAGAATGTCTTAGACAAGCAAAAATAAAATAATACACCAATACTAAACCTATCCTAAAAGAAATATTGAAAGGTCTTCTCTAAATATAAAAGGAGAATCTATAGGAAAGAGAATATCACAATAGGAAAGGCACATATATAAAAGGATTGAAGGTGACTTAAATAAGCCAGTACATAGATTTTAAAAAATCAAACAATTTTGTTTGTAAAAGCATTTATGACTGCAATTAACAGCAAAAGGATAAACAAGAACATGTAAAATAGAACATCAAAATCACAAAATGTAGGGGAGGGGAGTAAAAAAATGTAGATCTTTTAGAATGTGTTTGAATTTATATGACTATCAGTCTAAAGCCAGTAGACATAGTTATGGGTTAACATACTTGAAAACCAGGGTAACCACAAATCAAAATAGATACACAAAAAACAAAAAGAAAAGAATGCAAGCATAATACAAAAGAAAACCATCAAACTACAAAAGGAAAACAAAAGGAAGAAATAAACAAAGGAGAACTACAAAATCAACTGGAAAACAAGGTTTAAAATGGCAATAAATACATACTTACTAATAATTACTTTAAATGTCAATGGACTAAATGCTCTGATCAAAGACAGAGTGGCACATTAGATTACAAGAAATAAACAAGAATGTACAATATGCCCCCTACAACAGACTCACTTTAGGGCAAAAGACACATATAGGTGGAAAGTGAGAGGATGGAAAAAGTTATTTTGTGCAAATGGAAATGACAAGAAAGCAGGCATAGTGATACTCAGATAAGATAGACTTTAAAACAAAGCCCATAAAGACAAGGAAGTACACTAATATAATAAAGGGATCAATACAAGAACAGGATATTACACTCATTAACATATATACATCCAATATAGGAGCACCTAAATATATAAAACCTAAATATATATATAAAGGGAGAAATTGACAGGAATCCAATACTAGTAGGAGACTTTAATACACCTCTGACATCAATGGACAGATCTTCCAAACAGAAAATCAACAATGCAAGAGAAATCTTAAATGGCACAATAGTACACCTGGGTTTAATTGATATGTATGTGACACTATATCCAAGAAAACCCAAAACAAAACAAAACACAAAATCAGAATACACATTCTTTTTGAATGCACATGGAACATTATCTAGGATAGACCGCATACCAGGACACAAAACAAGCCTCAACAAATTTAAGAGGATAGAAATTATTTCAAGCATCTTTTCCGATCACGTTGGTATGAAACTAGAAATAAACCACAGAAAGAACATGGGAAAAAACTTATCTCATAGAGACTAAACAACATGCTACTAAAAAACCAATGGGTCAACAATGAAATCAAAGAGGAAATCTGAAAATTCCTCAAGACAAATGACAATGAAAACACGACCTTACAAAATCTATGGGATGCAGCAAAAGCAGTTCTAAGAGGGAAATTCATAGAGATACAGACCTTCCTCAAAAAACAAGGAGAATCTCAAACAACCTAATCGACCACCTAAAAGAACTTAAAGAAAGAACAAACAAAACACAAAATCAGCAGAAGGAAGGAAATAATAAAGATCAGTGAGGAAATAAAATAGGGATAAAAAAAGTCAATAAAAAAAGAAGAGTTGGGCTTCCCTGGTGGCGCAGTGGTTGAGAGTCTGCCTGCCGATGCAGGGGACACGGGTTCATGCCCCGGTCCAGGAAGATCCCACATGCTGCAGAGCGGCTGTGCCCATGAGCCATGGCCGCTGAGCCTGTGCGTCCGGAGCCTGTGCTCCGCAACGAGAGAGGCCACAACAGTGAGAGGCCAGGCTCACCAAGAAGAAAGAGGATCCAAATAATATAAGACATGAAAGAAGAAAGATAACAACTAATACAACAAAAATAGAAAAAAAATTATAAGAAAATACTATGAACAGTTGTATGCTAACCAATTAAACAACTTAGAAGAAATGGACATTTTCTATAAACATACAGCCTGCCAAAATTTAGTCAAGAAGAAACAGATAATTTGATCAGACTGATCACTAGAAGTGAAATAGAATCAGTAATTAAAAAAACAAAACAAAACAAAACTCCCTGCAAACCAAAGTCCAGGACCAAACAGGTTCACTGGGGAATTCTACCAAACATACAAGGAACTTACACCAATCCTTCTCAAACTATTCCAAAAGATAGAAGAGGAGGAAAAACTCCTCACGTCATTCTATGAAGCCACTATCACCCTGATTTCAAAACCAGAAAAAGACACACACACACACAAAATTACAGGTCAATATCTTATAGATGCAAAAATTCTCAACAAAAAGCAAACTGAATCCACCATACATAAAAAGAATCATATACCATGATCAAATTGGATTCATTCCAGAGTCACAACAATGGTTCAACATACACAAATCAATCTATGTAATACACCACATTAACAAAAGGAAAAACAAAAACCACATGAACATCTCAATAGATGCATAAAAAGCATTTGACAAATTTCAACATCCATATATGACAAAAACTCTCACCGAAGTGGATATAGAGAGAACATATTTCAACATGATAAAGCTATTTATGACAAACCCACAGACAACATAATACTCAATGGTGAAAAGCTGAATGTTTTCCCACTAAATTCAGGAAAAGGACAAGGATGTTGATTCTCAAAACTTCTGTTCAACTTAGTATTAGAAGTCCTAGCCACAACAACAACACAAGAAAAAGGGGAAAAAATTATCTAAATTGGAAGGAATGAGGTAAAAATGTCACTACTTGCAGATGACTTGATATTCTACATAGAGAGCCCTAAAGTCTCCACACAAAAACGAGTGGAATACATGAATTCATCAAGGTAGCAGGGTACAAGATTACTATACAGAACTCTGCTGCATTTCTTTACACTAACAATGAAATATCATAAAGGGAATGTTAAAAATATATATACATTTTAAAATCAAATCCTTAAAATAAAATATTTAGGAATAAACTTAACCAAGGAGATGAAAGACCTATACACTGAGACCGATAAAACATTAATAAAGGAAACCACAGGTTATTCAAAGAAGTGGAAAAATATCTCATGCTTTGGTATGGCAAGAATTTTGTTAAAATGGCTATACTACCAAAAGCAATCTACAGATTTAACATGATCCTTATCAAAATATCTATGATATTTTTCACAGAACTAGAACAAATAATCCTAAAATTTATATGGAACCACAAAAGGCCCAGAATTCCTGAGGAAAAAGAACATAGCAGGAGGCATAACCCTTCCAGACTTCAGACAATACTACATACATATAGTATTCAAAACAGCATGATATTGGCACAAAAACAGACAAATCAATGGAACACAATAGAGATCCCAGAAATAAACCCACACATCTATGGTCAGTTAATGTTTGACAAAGGAGGCAAGAATGTACAATGGAGAAAAGTCTCTTCAGCAAATGGTGTTGGGAAAGCTGGACAGCTACATGTAAATCAGTGAAATTAGAACACTTCCTCATACCATATACAAAAATAAACTCAAAATGCTTTAAAGACCTAAATGTAAGACATGACACCATAAAACTCCCAGAAGAGAACGTAGGCAAAACATTCTCTGACATAAATTGTAGCAATATTTTCTCAGATCAGTCTCCCAAGGCAAAAGAAACAAAAGCAAAAATAAACAAATGGGACCTAATCAAACTTAAAAGCCTTTGCACAGCAAAGGAAACTATTGACAAAATGAAAAGACAACCTATGGAATGGGAGAAAGCATTTGCCAACTATGCAACCAACCGGGGGTTAATAGCCAAAATATACAAACAGCTTATACAACTCAATATCAAAACAAAAAAAAAATCAAAAAATGAGAAGACCTAAAAAGAAGACATATGGATGACCAACAGGCACATGAAAGCATGCTCAACATTGCTAATTATCAGAGAAATTTAAATCAAAACCACAATGATGTATCACTTCACACCAGGCAGGATGGTTATCATCAGTCTACAAATAGTGAATGCAGGAGAGTGTGTGGAGAAGAGAGAACCCTCCTACACTGTTGATGAGAATGTAAATTATCACAGCCACTATGGGAAACAGTATAGAGGTTCCTTAAAAAACTAAAAATAAAGCTACCATATGAACTAGCAATCCCACTCCTGGGCATATATCTGGAGGAAACTAGAATTCGAAAAGCTACATGCAACCCCGATGTTCATGACAGCACTGTTCACAATACCCAAGACATGGAAACAACCCTGTGCCCATCAACAGATGAATGGTTTGAGAAGATGTGGTATATATATTATAATACACACACACACACACACACACACACACACACATATATATATTCACACATACAAAATAGTACTCTGTCATTAAAAAGAATGAAATATTGCCATTTGCAGCAACATAGATGGACCTAGAGAATATTATACTTAGTGAAGTGAGTCAGAGAAAGACAAATACTATATGATATCAATTTTATGTGGAATCTAAAAGTTAATACTAATGAATCTATATATAAAATGGAAAGACTCACAGACACAGAAAACAAACTTGTCATAACCAAAGGGGAGAGGAGGAGGGGAGGGACAAATTAGGGGTACAGGATTAACAGATACAAACTACTATACATAAAAATAGATAAGCAATAAGGATTTACTGTATAGCACAGGACATTATATTCAATAACACTGTATTGGATATGGTAGGTAATAAAATACTTACTGGTATATTGACCTATGCTAAAATTAAGGTTTTCAAGTTTCCATAGGTATTTAGTTGTTCTAGTATTTCAAGATTTGATGACATACTGTGTACCTAAGTGTCCATCAACAGATGAATGGATAAAGAATGGAATACTACTCAGCCATAAAATGAATGAAATATTACCATATGCAGTAACATGGATGGACCTA
Organism: Pseudorca crassidens; assembly: GCF_039906515.1. Lineage (NCBI taxonomy): Eukaryota > Metazoa > Chordata > Mammalia > Artiodactyla > Delphinidae > Pseudorca > Pseudorca crassidens. The sequence continues at coordinate 41,550,217 of NC_090311.1, read as the reverse complement.
GAGAATATCATACTAAATAAAGGAAGCCAGACTGCAAAAGACAAATATTGTATGATATCTATTATATGTAATGATATCTCTTATTTGCAGAGTCTAAAAAATAATACAAATGAATCTATATACAAAACAGAAATAGAATCACAGATATAGAAAACAAATTTATGGTTACTAAAGGGGAAAGGGAGGGGTTGGGCTAAATTAGGAGTATGGGATTAACATATACAAACCATTATACATAAAATTGATAAGCAACAATGGTTTACTGTATAACATGGGGACCTATATTCAATATTTAATAACTATCATGGAAAATACCTGAAGAAAAAATATGTACATATGTATGTATATACATATATACACACACACATACATCTATATCTGAATCATTTTACTGTACAAATGAAATTAACACAATAATGTAAATCAACTATACTTCAATTAAAAAAATAAAGATTTAAAGAGTATTAAATGCTTATAGGAGTCAGAAGATAAAATCTGGTGTTGACTAAGTTATGAAGAATTAGGCAAAAATATATTAGCCATAAAGATGGCTACTATAGAGTGATTTGAAATATACAACTTGATTGTCATAATCATTTCACACTGATAGTATACTAAATCACCATGCTACACACTCTAAATATATACAATTTTAACTTGTCAACTATACCTCAATAAAGTTGGGGGAAAAAAAGTTCAATTTACTATGAAGGTGTAGCAATTCTAAACATTCATGAACTTAACTGCATGGCTCAAAAATATATAAAGAGGGACTTCCCTGGTGGTGCAATGTTTAAGAATCTGCCTGCCAGTGCAGGGGACATGGGTTCGAACCCTGGTCTGGTAAGATCCTAAATGCCATGAAGCAACTAAGCCCGTGTGACACAACTACTGACCCTGTGCTCTAGAGCCCACGAGTTACAACTGAGCCCACGCACCACAACTACTGAAGCCCACACATCTAGAGCACATGCTCCACAATGAGAAGCCACCACAGTGAGAAGACTGCACACCGCTATGAAGAGTAGCCCTTGCTCACCACAACTAGAGAAAGCCTGTGCGCAGCAACAAAGACCCAATGCAGCCAAAAAACAAGAAAAAATTAAAAATTAAAAATATATATATATAAAGAAAATTCAGAGAAACACAAAAAGAAATGAACAAACTGACCATTGTAGTAAGAGATTTAAACACATACCTATTAATAATTGATAGATCAATACACACACTATCAATAGGATATAGAATATTTTAACATAAATGTCTAATGAACATTTAGAGAAGGCTGCACCCAAAGAGTTCTAGACCATATGCTATTTTTAATAATCCATGAAATTAAAATTAAAAATTGTCCATGTGCTAGGCATTAAAGCACGTCTCAGTAAACTAAAATAAAATCTATTAGTATATCCACACTCTCTGAGATCAACAAAACATTTCATAATTCAGTAACAAAAGTAATGTAAATTAAATACACTTGTAAATTTTTGACCTATCTTCTAAATAATCCATGGGTAAAGAAGCGATCATAATTAGAGGATAATTACAACTAAATGATAGCAAAACTTAATTTTCAAAACTTTTCGAATATAGTTTTAAAAGTATGTAGAGGGCAATTTATATACTTAAATGCTTATATTTGAAATTAAGAACATCTGAAAATCTGATGGTCTGAAAATGAGTTAAGCATTCATCTGAAATAATGTGAGTGTATGTGTGTGTGTAATTGAGAATACTGCCAAAGAAAATAGAAATTTAAAAGACCAGAAAATACCAAAATAATAAGCTAAAAATTAGTTATTTGATCAATTTATGACCAAAATGAGCAAGAAAAAAATAAAGAGAAACAAAAGAGAAGGCAAATAATTAATAGCAAGAATTGTATGGGAGAAACTGTACTTTCAAGGGATATTAAAAGATTTTTAATTGAAGATATTATGAAAATTTTATGTTATTAATTTGAGAACATTGGGGGAATAGGTACATTTCTAGAAAAATATTAATTATAGATAGCAACATATGAAAAAGTAGAAAACTTGAATTCTAGAACCAGCAGATAAAACTGCCCTATGCAGAAAACCTCAGGCTCAAATAGATAGAAAGGAACTTCCTTAACTTGATAACAAAGAGCCTAAATCAATGTAAGAATTATCTTCAAAATCAGGATGAAGAATAAGATGGCAACTCACTACTTTCATTCAACATTTTATTGGCGGCTAAGCTAGAGCATAAAAGCAAGAAAAATATAATAATTTGGTTTAAAAAGGAAGAGTAACTACTGACTTTTGCAGGTATTTTAAAAAACAGTAATTTACAAATTATAAGAATTAACAAACATGTGAAGCAAGGTTGCTCAGGAGAAAATCAATATGATAAATTCAATTGTTTGTGTTTTTTTACAGAAGCAACAAACATGTAATAATAAGGATTACATTTAAAATACTGACCAAAGTATGAGTTACCAAAAAATAATCTAATATGAGCAAGATCATTATCTGGAAATTGATAATGTTTATTGAAAGACATTAAAGACAACTTAAATGGAGTATGAAGAGATGTACATAATATTTATACTGTCTAGGAAAAACCAATAGCTATCAGTATAGAAAGGAATCTATAAATAAATTACAATTACAATCCAAATTCCAATAGCTATTTTTTCTGTAACTTGACAACCTGATTCTTAAATGTGTTAGATAGAGGGGGAAAACAATCAAGATCCATCAAGAAATTTCTAAGGAAGAAGAATAAGATGGGTAGATTTTACCTACCTGTAATTTTTAAAGCTGTAGTAAATAAAACAATGTGATATTAGTGCAGGGAAAGACCAAAAAGAAACCAAATGAAAGGTGCAAAACCTAAACCACACATTTACCATGAATAAATAAAGGTATAAACAGAGGTTGCATTTGTATATCAATAGGATGTGATTAACTCTTCCATAAATTATTACAAATAATTGATTTCTCATACAGAAAATGAAAATTGTTCAACTTTTGTTAAACAGTTACAAGAATCAGTTCCAAATATATCCATTATTTATATGTGAAAGATGAATATCTAAAACTGTTTGAAGAAATTTTAGAAAAATAACCTTGTGTTCTTATGATCAGGAAGGTTTTCTTAAGCCACATAGAGGAAAAGGGTATAAGTAAAATAGATTAAAAATAAGAATAAAAGCATATGATCATCCCAATAGATGCAAAAACACTTTCAACAAAATTCAACACCAATTTATGATAAAAAAAAAAAAAAGCTCTCCAGAAAGTGGACACAGAGGAAACATACCTCAACATAATAAAGGCTGTATATGACAAACCCACAGCTAACATCATACTCACCAGTGAAAATCTATCAGCATTTCCTCTAAGATCAGGATCGAGACAAGGATGTCTACTCCCACCACTTGTATTCAACATAGTTTTGTAAGTCCTAGACACAAAAATCAGAGATGAAAATAAATAAATAAAAGGAATCAAAATTGGAAAGGAAGAAGTAAAACTGTCACTGTTTGCAGATGACATGATACTATACATAGAAAACCCCAAAGATGCTACCAGAAAACTGCTAGAGCTCATCAATGAACTCAATAAGTTGCAGGATACAAAATTAATACACAGAAATCTGTTGCATTTCTATACATTAACAACAAAAGATCAGAAAGAAATTAAGGAAACAATCCCACTTACCACTGCATCAAAAAGAATAAAATACGTAGGAATAAACCTACCCAAAGAGGCAAAAGACCTGTACTCTGAAAACTACAAGATGCTGATGAAAGAAATCGAAGATGACACAAACAGATGGAAATATATACCATGTTCTTGGAATGGAAGAATCAATACTGTAAAACTGACTATACCATCCAAGGCAATCTACAGATTCAATGCAATCCTTATGAAATTAACAATGGGATTTTTCACAGAACTAGAAAACATATTAAATTTGTATGGAAACACAAAAGACACCAAATAGCCAAAGCAATCTCAAGAAAGAAAAATGGAGCTGGAGGAATCAGGTTCTCTGACTTCACACTATACTACAAAGCTACAGTCATCAAAGCAGTATGGTACTGGCTCAAAAACAGAAATATAGATCAATGGAACAGGATAGAAAGCCCACAAGTAAACACATGCACCCAAGGTCAGTTAATCCATGACAAAGGAGGCAAGAATACACAATGGAAAAAATAGTCTCTTCAATAAGTGGTGCTGGGAAAACTGGGCAGCTACATGTAAAAGAAGGAAATTAGAACAGTCTCTAAAACCATACACAAAAATTAACTCAAAATGAATTACAGACCTAAATGTAAAACCGGATACTACTACAGAATTCTTAGAGGAAAACATAGGCAGAACACTCCTTGACATAAATCGCAGCATATCTTTTTGGATCCACTTCCTAGAGTCATGAAAATTAAAACCGAAATAAACAAATTGGACCTAATTAAACTCAAAAGCTTTTGCACAGCAAAGGAAACCATAAACAAAATGAAAAGACAACCCACAGGATAGGAGAAAATATCTGCAAATGAAGTGATCAACAAGGGATTAATCTCCAAAATATACAAACAGCTCATGCACATCAGTAATAAGAAAACAAACAACCCAATCAAAAAATGGTCAGAAGATCTAAATAGACATTTCTGCAAAGAAGACATACAGATGGCCAAAAGGCACATGAAAATATGCTCAATGTTGCTAATTATTGGAGAAATGCAAATCAAAACTACAATGAGATATTACCTCACATCAGTCAGAATGGCCATCATCAAAAAATATACAAACAATAAATAATGGAGAGGGTGTGGAAAAAGGGAACCCTCCTTCACTGTTGGTGGGAATGTAAATTGGTACAGCCACTATGGAGAACACTGTGGAGGTTCCTTAAAAAATTAAAAATAGAGCTATCATATGATCCAGCAATCGCATTCCTGGGCATATCTTCAGAGAAAATCATAATTCAAAAAGATACATGCACCCCAATGTTCACTGCAGCACTATTTACAATAGCCAAGACATGGAAGCCACCTAAATGTCCATTGACAGATGAATGGATAAAGAAGATGTGTTATACATATACAATGGATATCACTTAGCCATAAAAAAAAAAATGATGTCATTTGCAGCAACATGGATGGACCCGGAGATTATCACACTAAGTGAATTAGTCAGACAGAGAAAGACAAATATCATATGATATCACTTATATGTGGAATCTAAAAAAATGATACAAATGAGCTTATTTATAAAACAGAAACAGACTCGGAGACTTAGAAAACAAATTTATGGTTACCAAAAGGGAAAGGTGGGCTGGGGAGGGATAAATTAGGAGTTTGGGATTAAAGATATACATGCCACTATATATAAAATAGATAATCAACAAGGACCTATTATATAGCACAGGGAACTCTACTCAATATTTTGTAATCACCTAAATGGGAAAATAATCTGAAAAAGAATAGATATATGTATAACTGAATCACTTTGCTGTACACCTAAAACTAACACAACATTGTAAATCAACAATACTCCAATTTAAATAAAAATTTTAAAAATAAAATTTAAAAAATCTTCTTTATCGAAAGACCCAAAAGAGGATAGCAGTATATTACATAATGGATAAGAGATATTTTCAACACATGTAACAATAATCAATTAGTTACCAGAATACATCAATTAAGAAAACAAGATAAGTTTATAAAGCAATTATACTCCAATAAAGATGTTAAAAAAAAAGAAAACAAGATAAGCAATGCAACATGAAACTGAATATGCATTTCATAGAAGAGGAGACACTCATGTTCAGTAAAAATGAAAATTTGCCAAGTAGTCAAAAAAAATGTAAATGTCAGCACATGAAACACTCTGTCACAGCAGTCAAAATGACAAGAATTGAATATCAAGTGTTGTGGAGACAGAGAAAGAGGAACTCTGAAATTTCTGGTAACTGAGGAAATGGTACAACAATTTAGGAAAATAATTTGAGATAACTTAGTAAATTTAAATACACACCATACTTATGACCCAGCACTTCTGTACCTAAGAATATGCCCCCAAATCCTGTTCCAATTGCAAACCAAGAGAAATATGCCATAATATGCATTGGGACTTTGTTCCTAACATGCAAACAAAAAATTGTATCCCAATAATAATCCTACAAATAGGATAATAGGTAAATGGAGTGTAATCTAGTTGTACAATGGAGTAGTCTTTAGCATCGAGTCCATAAAATGTACTTGCATCAGTATGGATTCATCTCAAAAGATAGTATCAATATTTCAAGGGAAGAGGCAAGTTTCAGGATACATGCAATGTAATTCTATTATACAAAGCACAAAATCTTGCAAAATTCTACCATAAGGCACAAAGAAGATTTATGAGGTGCCAGTAATATTTTCTTACTGTGGGTGGCAGGGACATAAATATTCATTTTATTGTAATATTATTGATTTTAAAATCCTAAAAATATATTAAGTACCATTTATTGTGTGTCTGGTTTATTAAACATTTCTATAAAAGGAAAACCAAAATAGTAAACAGAGAGAACAGTGACAGAAGATGGATGGCAAGATGGCTTGCTGTGTAAATAAAATATTTTGCTTGAGAAACATTAAGTAGTGATAAATGTCATGTTAAACTGCATGCTCAACAATTTCATTTTCTCTTTCAAAAATATTATTAGCTTACTCTGTTCAGTGTGCATATCTCACTACACAATAAGTAGAAGAAAAACAGAGTAGGAGTAGATGGAGAGTTGAATTGTTTTGAACAGAGTGAGTGCCAACATGTATTGAATGGATGATGGCTCTTCCCTGCCGTGAACTTGCCTTTGATCTGAATGTGAATCTCCTGCCTATAGCTTTCTTACTACATCATGACAGCCTTCATGGAGCAGGGGACTAGCTTGGTTCCCCAAGTGAACATGAATTCACTGACACTTTGAGACCCTATCTGTCATGCTGCCATCAGTGCCATGTGCCAAATTTCAAAATCTGAGTTGACAGGGATAATGCTGAGTTAAAGGAGGCATTAGGGAATGACTGTCTCTCTTGCAGCAGGTAAAATGGCAGCGTCCAGTGGTCTTCAGTGTGGCAAGATGACAAGGCGGCATCTCTCATGGCTTTAATGAATTTTAAATTCAAATGTGTTCTAATACAACAGATTTTGCCACATTATAGTATTCTGCATTTTATATTACTTATAGGATTATTTATTCTATGTAGAATTTTTGTGTTATTTCCCATAAGTATTTTTCTAGATAAGTGCAGATCCTTATTTTACTTTCCAAATTGTATTTATCATGTTTTCTTATTGTAAAAACAACAGATGAACAAATTTAGAAATTTTAAGCAGTAAGAAAGCACTAATAGCAATAATAAAAATGGGCATTAGCTTTTAATATTGAACATTTTTATATATACCAACTTAAAAATAAGATCAGAATTTACATACAGCTCTAAAACCTGCTTTTTAACTTCTTATGATCATTGCTCATGACATCAGAATTTCTTCAACAACACGAATGTATTTTTTGATGGCTAATTTCAAACTGTCAGATTTTATAGTACAAATGATAGAATCCAGATGGCCACTTTCATCTGAAATTGATTAACATGTATCAAGTGACTTAGAAGTAAAAGAAACTTAAGCTACATTGCTACAGAGGCAAGATAAAGAAAGCCAAAGAAACACTCAACTGTAACTCTGAACTTTCTAGTGAAACCTCAGTGGTGCACCACCCAGCATGGCACCTAGGTTACCCTGGGCCTGACACTAATTTATCTACCACAACTGACCTCAAAGGACCACACACTTCTTGTATTATGCTTACTGGAGTTCCCTTTGGCTCACTCAGTCCTTTTTTCCTTTAAGTGTCATGAGAGTGTGTTCTATTTAGCAGGTTATGAGGAAAGCACATCTGCAAATGAGTCTGGGAAGGCAGTTTTAAGCTTCATAGCCTCTATGGTATAAAAAATCATGCTGAAAAAGGAATTGGAGTGGGTGGACCAGTCTACAATATCTGCCACATCTGTAGAGTATGCTCAAAGAATAATAGTTTAACAAAATTATATAATGTATTACTAGTATATGTACTTTTAGTATTAATGTGTCCTTGTCTGATTATTTCTATATTACTGTATTCCCCAAAGTAAAATGTCCCTGTCAAATGGCACTTTCTCAAAATTGAAAGGCCTAATTGCCTTTCAGGTTTTTTCTTTCTTAAATACATACACATACACACACACAGTTTATAGCCCCACCAAAATCACCTAATAATTTTTATTTTCTTACTCTCTAACTGAATCTGGCTATTACCTTTTTAATAAAATTTTTGACAATTTAACAGAACAAAAATATCTCATTTTAGTTAGCGTTTGTTTTTACTATAAGCTCCATGGATTTAAATCTTTCTAAATTATAAATTGTATGTTTGTCATTATTTAAAGAGTTTACATAAATTAAATAATATGGTGCTGAGTTAAGATCATTAAGATGATCTTAATTAGCACAAAGTGTCATAAAGCCATGCTGGAGCTATTTTAGTACAGAAGGACATCATTTGCTCTAGACAACTATGCTTGGTAAGTTCTTGTATTTACTTTTAATAATTTTTACTCTCTCTTCTCTTGCTCTCCAACTGAAATTGTGCATTCCTTTAGACATGTCTCTTTTCCGTCATACCTTCTCTACTTTTATTAATGTTTTATAATCCATTTTGGATTAGGAAATAAGAAAACAAATTTTATTATAATAGTATGGAAAAGAAAAATAGGTTCAATTCTGAGTGAAGATCTAGGGCTTTCTCTAACTGTCACATTTATGAGCATTAGTGTATAGACATTTGGGATATAGGGGAATATGCTTATCTCATTTTCTGGTTCTTGACTGATTATGATAATTGGAATTTTAAAAAGTTACCTCCTAATGATAGGAATATTACCAAACTTTGTGGGGGTAAAAATCTAAAAACAGAATAAGAAGTCCACTATCATATTCAAGTAAACTAATTTGAGGAGAGGTATAATAAGATGCTCTTAATGTAACAGAAATTGTGAAAAGATTGATTTCCTCTATTTGTAGCATTGTCCTGTTTTTTGAATATCATATAGAAAACTGCTATGTGTGTACCATTAGACATACAATACTGGGAATGGAAGGATGATTGTAAAATAAGAAACCATGTATCTTGGAAAGCAGTTATAACAACAAAGTGTTTTTTGGGGGCTCACTGTTGGCAAAATGTGTTATAGGAGCAAACACAAAGATATAAAACATGGAATCCTACCCTTGAGAAGTTCTTTTAAATGGCAGCAGATCTTTAAAACCACAGGTATCTATATAGCGGATTGTCTAAAAATGAATCAATGAGTGGTAAACTCTGCAGGACATAAAGCTTTCTTCCTCATATGTTGTACATGTGGATAGCAAACTGTCAAAAACTTCATCTCTAAATGTCAAGGGTGGTAAAATACATGGCTTCAGTTCTTTATTATTTTCAGTTTTTGAGAACTCTAAAGAAAACTGCTGCACCAAAAAAAAATCAATTTGTTCAATAATGTTTTTCTATTTTTATGCCCATGGTCAAAACTGTAATTCTAGCTTCTGCAAGTCCAGGCACTGGGTGGGCAACCACAAACCAAAGCTCCTGGTCAGGCCCAACACCAGGACAACTATCACAGACCCATATTCTTCACCCAGCCCAGTGCCAGATCAGCCTCCATGGATGTAGAATCCAGATCAGATTCAGTAAACCCAGGCTCCCAGACCACCCTAACACTGGGCTCCCACTGCCTCAGCTTCCAGGCTAACACCCATAAAACTAGGTTCCTACCCCATTCCATTACTGGACTGCACCCTGTTGATCCAAAAGATATGCCCACACCAGTGATAACTAGCACATGGTTAGCCCCTGTAGACACAGAATCTAGGTCCACCCACACAGACCCAAATTCCAGGCTATCACTGAAGACTTATGGGTCAGGCCTACCCCAGTAAACCTACACTCCAGCTTGCTCCCATAGCAAGAGGCACAGGCTGGTCCCCATGTACCCAAATGCCAGGCCTTCCCACCTGCTGACCCAGGTACCAGTAGTTCCTATTTAATGACTCTAACAGCAAGCTTTCTTACAGACACTGCTAGACAGACCTGTCAGAATCTCTGGATGGGCTGACGTGTGAAGGGCTTTGTCTTACAAAGCCAGTATACAACTAATAGAAGAAGTCCTTACTTCCCAAATGCACAGACACTAACCTAAGGTCACAGGAATCATGAATATGAAGAAAACATGAAACTACCAAAGGAAACTAATAAAACACCAATGACTGACCCTAAAGAAATGGAGGTCTATGAACTGTCTGACAAAGAATTCAGAATAACCCTCTTAAAGAAATTCAGCGAACTACAAGGAAACACACAGAGACAAATAAATTAAATTAGAAAACTAACACATGAACAAAATGAGAAATTCAAGAAACAGAAATCCTTAAAAAAAAAAATAGAAGAGAGGGCAGACAGCAGAAGCAAGAAAAACTACAATACTGCAGACTGTGGAACAAAAACCACATTCACAGAAAGACAGAAAAGATGAAAAGGCAGATGAAGGAATAAGATAAAACCCCAGAAAAACAACTAAATGAAGTGGAGATAGGAAACCTTCCAGAAAAAGAATTCAGAATAATGATAGTGAAGATTATCCAGGACCTCAGAAAAAGAATGGAGGTAAAGATCAAGAAGATGAAAGAAATGTTTAACAAAAACCTAGAAGAATTAAAGAACAAACAAACAGAGATGAACAATACAATAACTGAAATGAAAAATACACCAGAAGGAATCAACAGCAGAATAACTGAGGCAGAAGAACAGATAAGTGACCTGCAAGACAGAATGGTGGAATTCACTGCTATAGAAGACAATAAAGAAAAAAGAATGAAAAGAAATGAAGACAGCCTAAGAGAACTCTGGGACAAAATATAGTCGAAAACTTCCCTAACGTGGGAAAGGAAATAGCCACCCAAGTCCAGGAAGCACAGCGAGTCCCATACAGGATAAATCCAAGGAGAAACATGCTGAGACACATAGTAATCAAATTGGAAAAAATTAAAGACAAAGAAAAATTATTGAAAGCAGCAAGGGAGAAATGACAACTAACATACAAGGGAACTCCCATAAGGAAAACAGCTGATTTCTCAGCAGAAACTCAACAAGCCAGAAGGGAGTGCCATGATATACTTAAAGTGATGAAAGGGAAGAACGTACAAACAATATAACTCTGGAAGGAAAGGATCTCCTTCAGATTCGATGGAGAAATCAAAAGCATTACAGACAAGCAAAAGCTAAGAGAATTCAGCACCACCAAACCAGCTCTACAACAAATGCTAAAGGAACATCGCTAAGTGGGAAAAACAAGAGAAGAAAAGGACCTACAAAAACAAACCCAAAACAATTACAAAAATGGTAATAGGAACATACCTATTGATATTTACATTAAACGTGAATGGATTAACTGCTCCAGCCAAAAGACACAGGCTTGCTGAATTGATACAAAAACAAGACCCATATATATGCTGTCTACAAGAGACCCACTTCAGACCTAGGGACACAGACTGAAAGTGAGGGGATGGAAAAAGATATTCCATGCAAATGGAAATCAAAATAAAGCTGGAGTAGCAATATTCATATCAGATAAACTAGACTTTAAAATAAAGAATGTTATAAGGGACAAGGAAGGACACTACATAAGGATCAAGCGGTCAATCCAAGAGGAAGATATAACAATTATAAACATATATACACCCAACATAGGAGTGCCTCAATACATAAGGCAACAGCTAACAGCTATAAAAGAAGAAATCGACAGTAACACAATAATAGTGGGGGACTTTATCACCTCACTTACACCAATGGACAGATCATCCAAAGAGAAAATAAGGAAACACAAGCTTTAAATGACACAATAGACCAGACGGATTTAATTGATATTTATAGGACAGTCCATCCAAAAACAGCACATTGCACTTTCTTCTCAAGTGTGCATGGAACATTCTCCAGAATAGATCACATCTTGGGTCACAAATCAAGCCTCTGTAAATTTTAAAAAATTGAAATCATATCAAGCATCTTTTCTGACCACAACACTATGAGATTAGAAATCAATTACAAGGAAGAAACACCGTAAAAAACACAAACGTATGGAGGCTAAAAAATATGTTACTAAATAACCAAGAGATAACTGAAGAAATTAAAGAGGAAATCAAAAAATACCTAGAGACAAATGACAATGAAAACACGATGATCCAAAACCTATGGGATGCAGCAAAAGCAGTTCTAAGAGGGAAGTTTATAGCTATACAAGCCTACCTCAAGAAACAGGAAAAATCTCAAATAAACAATCTAACATTACACCTAAAGGAACTAGAGAAAGAAGAACAAACAAAACCCAAAGTTAGCAGAAGGAAAGAAATCATAAAGATCAGAGCAGAAATAAATGAAACAGAAACAAAGAAAACAATAGCAAATATCAATAAAACTAAAAGCTGGTTCTTAGAGAAGGTAAACAAAATTGATAAACTAGTAGCCAGACTCATCAAGAAAAAGAGGGAAAGGATTCAATTCAATAAAATTAGAAATGAAAAAGGAGAGGTACAACAGACACCACAGAAATACAAAGCATCATAAGAGACTACTACAATCACCTCTACGCCAATAAAATGGACAACCTGCAAGAAAAGGACAAATTCTTAGAAAGGTATAACCTTCTAAGACTGAACGAGGGAGAAATAGAAAATACGAACAGACCAATCACAAGTCATGAAATTGAAACTGTGATTAAAAATCTTCGAACAAACAAAAATCCAGGACCAAATGATTCACAGGTGAATTCTATCAAACATTTAGAGAAGACCTAACACCTGTCCTTCTCAACTCTTCCAAAAAATTGCAGAGGAAGGAACACTCCCAAACTCATTCTATGAGGCCACCATCACCCTGATTTCAAAACCAGACAAAGATAGTACAAAAAAAGAAATTTAGAGACCAATATCACAGATGAATGTAGATGCAAAAATCCTCAACAAAATACTACCCAACAGAATCCAGCAACACATTAAAAGGATCATACACCATGATCAAGTGGGATTTATCCCAGGGACACAAGGATTCTTCAGTATACACAAATCAATGTGATACACCATATTAACAAATTGAAGAATAAAAACCATATGATCATCTCAGTAGATGCAGAAAAAGCTTTTGACAAAATTCAACACCAATTTGTAATAAAAACTCTCCAGAAAGTGGGTATAGAGGGAACCTACATCAGAATAATAAAGGCCATATATGACAATCTACAACAAACATCATTCTCAATGGAGAAAAACTGAAGGCATTTCCTCTAAGATCAGGAACAAGATAAAGATGTCCACTCTCGCCACTATTATTCAACATTGTTTTGGAAGTCCTAGCCACAGCAACAGAGAAGAAAATGAAATAAAAGGAGTAAAAATTGGAAAAGAAGAAGTAAAACTGTCACTGTTTGCAGATGACATGATGCTATACATAGATAATCCTAAAGAGGCTACCAGGAAACTACTAGAGCTAATCTATGAATTTGGTAAAGTCGCAAGATACAAAATTGATGCACAGAAATCTCATGCATTCCTATACACTAATGATGAAAAATCTGAAAGAGAAATTAAGGATACACCCCCATTTACCACTGCAACAAAAAGAATATAATACCTACTAATAAACCTACCTAGGGAGAAAAAAGACCTGTATGCAGAAAACTATAAGACACTGATGAAAGAAATTAAAGATGATACCAACAGATGGAGAGATATACCATGTTCCTGGATTGGAAGAATCAATATTGTGAAAATGACTATACTACCCAAAGCAATGTACAGATTCAATGCAATCCCTATCAAATTACCAATGGCATTTTTTACAGAAGTAGAACCAAAAATCTTAAAATTTGTATGGAGACACAAATGACCCAAATAGCCAAAGCAGTCTTGAGGGGAAAAAAACGGAGCTGGAGGAATCAGACGCCCTGACTCCAGACTATACTACAAAGCTTTAGTAATCAAGACAATATGGTACTGGCACAAAAACAGAAATATAGATCAATGGGACAGGATAGGAAGCCCAGAGATAAACCCACACACCTATGGTCAACTGATCTATGACAAAGGATGTACAATGAAGAAAAGGCAGCCTCTTCAATAAGTAGTGCTGGGAAAACTGGACAGCTACATGTAAAAGAATGCAATTAGAACACTCCCTAACACCATACACAAAAAGAAACTCAAAATGGATAAGAGACCTAAATGTAAGACTGGACACCATAAAACTCTTAGAGGAAAACATAGGAAGAACACTCTTTGACATTGATCCACCTCCTAGAGTAATGGAAATAAAAACAAAAATAAACAAATGGGACCTAATGAAACTTCAAAGCTTTTGCACAGCAAAGGAAACCATAAACAAGACAAAAAGACAACCCTCAGAATGGAAAAAATATTTGCAAACAAATCAACAGCCTAGTGATTAATCTCCAATATATATAAACAGTTCATGCAGCTCAATATTATAAAAACAAACAACCCAATCAAAAAATGGGCAGAAGATCTAAATAGACATTTCTCCAAAGAGGACATACAGATGGCCAAGAAGCACATGAAAAGCTGCTCAACATCACTAATTATTAGAGAAATGCAAATGAAAACTACAATGAGATATCACCTCACACCAGTTAGAATGGGCATCATCAGAAGATCTACAAACAACAAATGCTGGAAAGAGTATGGAGAAAAGGGACCCCTCTTGCACTGTTGGTGGGAATGTAAATTGAGACAGACACTATGGAGAACAGTATGGAGGTTCCTTAAAATCTAAAAATAGAATTACCATATGACCAGCAATCCCACTACTGGGCATATATCCAGAGAAAACCAAAATTCAAAAAGACACATGCACCCCAATGTTCACTGCAGCACTATTTACAATAGCCAGGTCATGGAAGCAACCTCAATACTCATCGACAGACAAATGGATAAAGAAGTTGTGGTACATATATATAGAAGGGAATATTACTCAGCCATATAAAGGAACGAAATTGGGTCATTTGTAGGGACGTGTATGAATCTAGAGACCGTCATACAGAGTGAAGTAAGTCAGAAAGAGAAAAACAAATATCACATATTAATGCATATATGTGGAACCTAGAAAACTGGTACAGATGAAACGGTTTGCATGGCAGAAATTGAGACACAGAGGCAGAGAACAAACGTATGGACACCAAGGTGGGGGGGAAGCAGCGGCAGTGGGGTTGGTGGTGTGATGAATTGGGAGATTGGGATTGACATGTATACACTGATGTGTATACAATGGATGACTAATAAGCACCTGCTGTATAAAAATATAAAATTCAAAAGAAAAAAAATAGAAGAAACCCTAGAGTTGAAGAATGCAATGATTGAACTGAAGATATTCAATAAAGAGCTTCAATAGTAGACTCAACCATGCAGAAGAAAGAATTAATAAACTGGAAGACAGTTTATTTGGAATCATTCAGTCAGAGGAGAACAAGAACAACAAAAACTGGATATTAAAAAGAGTTAGGAAATCCTAAGTGAATTATGGAGTACCCTTAAAAGAAACAGTCTAGGGCTTCCCTGGTGGTGCAGTGGTTGAGTCTGCCTGCCGATGCAGGGGACATGGGTTCATGCCCTGGTCTGGGAAGATCCCACATGCCACGGAGCAGCTTAGCCCGTGAGCCATGGCTGCTGAGCCTGCGTGTCCGGAGCCTGTGCTCCGCAACGGGAGAGGCTACAACAGTGAGAGGCCTGCGTACCGAAAAAAAAAAAAAAAAAAAAACAATCTATGCATTATTGGAGTCCCCAGAAGGAGGAAAGGGAGAAGGTAGCACAAAACTTATTTTAAAAAGTTAGGGCTGAGAATGTTCCAAATCTAGGGGAGATTTATATATTGATGTTCAAGAAGTTAATAAATCACCCCCAAAATTTCAACCCAAAACAATTTTTCAAAAGACACATTATAATAAAACCACCTAAAATCAAAGACAAAGAGAATTTTAAAAACAGAAAAAGAAAATTTCTCACATATAGGGGAAACCCCTTAAGACTATAGGTGGATTTATCAGCAGAAAACGTATAGGACAGGACAGAGTGGGATGATATATTCACAGTGCTTAAAGAAAAAACATGCTAACCAATAATACTTACATGACAAAGTTGTCTTTCAGAAATGAAGGAGAGACCATTACACCTACTTTACAAGAAATGCTAAAAGGAATTATTTGAACTGATACAAAAGGATAAATAATAATAAAACATAAATATTTTAAAACATGAGGTAAAGGTAAATATATAGTCAACTTCAGATTATTCTAATGCTGTAATATGGTGGTTTGATAATCACTTAACTCTAGTATAAACATTAAAGGACAAAAGTATTAAAAATAACTATAGCTACAATAATTAGTTAATGGATACACAATACAAAAATTTAAATTGTGACACAAAAAATGTAAAATTGTGGGGGTGAGAGAGTAAACGTGTAGAGTGTATGCAATTGAAGGTAAGTTGTTATCATCTTAAAATAGACTGCTATATTTATAAGATGCTTTCTGTAAGCCCCATGATAACTGAAAAGTAAAAACTTTCAGCAGATACACAAAAGGCAAAGAGAAGGGAAGCAAAACACATCATTAGAGAAAATCAATAAATCACAAGATAGGCAGCAAAGAGGAAAAAAGGAGCAAGGGAACTACAAAGCAGCCAAAAAACAATAAATGAGATAGAATTAGTAAGTCCTTACCCATCAATATTTACTGTAAATCTAAATGGACTAAATTATCAAATCAGAAAGCACAGAGTGGCTGAGTGATTTAAAAAGCAAGACCCAACTATATACTACCTACAAAAGACTCACTTCAGCTTTAAGGACATATAGAAGCTCAAAATGAAGGCATTTCCATACAAATGGAAACCAAAAGAGATCACGAGTAGCTATGAGGGCATGAATAGCTATACTTATGTTGAACAAAGTTGACTTTAAGTAGAAAACTCTAACAAGAAACAAAAGAAATCATTATATAATAAAAAGGGGGGCAATTCAAAAGGAAGATATAAAAATCCTAAATATATATGTACCCAACATCAGAGTACCTAAATATATTCGTCAAATACTAGCAGATCTGAAGTGAGAAATAGATAACAATACAATAATAGTAGAGGACCATAGTGCTCCACTTTCAACAATGAATATCTCATCCAACCAAAATATTAATAAGGAAACACTGAATTTTTGAATTATACATTACACTAAATGGCCCTAATACAAACATACAGTACATTCCACTTAACAGCAGCAGCATACACAATTTTTCAAGTGCACACAGAACATTCTCCAGGGTAGATTATTCATTAAATCACAAAACAAATGTTAGCAAATGTAAGAAGCTGAAGTCATACCAAGTATCTTTTCTGACCACAATGTTATAAAACAAGAAATCAGTAATAGGAGGAAACTGGAAAAATCACAGATGTGTGGAAATTAAAACAACACTTGCCAGAACATCAATGGATCAGAACATCAAAGAATAAGTCAAAAGAGAAATTTTAAAAAGTATCTTGAAGTGAATGAAAATGGGAACACAATATATCAAAACGTATGGGATGCAGTAAAAGCAATGCAACAGTGAAGGCTATAGCAATTAATTAATTATTAATTAATTAATTTTTAAAAGCCTACATTAAGAAAAAAGAAAGATCACAAATAAACAACCTAACTGTACATTTCAAGGGACTAGAAGAAGCCCAAAGTTAACAGAAAGAGGGAAATAACAAAGATCAGAGCAGAAATAGATGACACAGAGAACAGGAAAAAACAATAGAAAAGATCAATGCAACTAAGAGCTATCTTTTTTTTAAATCTAACAAAATTGACAAACATTTTACTAGACTAAGAAAGAAGAGAGAGGATTCAAATAAATATATCAAATAAAAGAGGACACATTACTACTGACACTACAGAAATACAAAGGATCATAGGCAGTTACTCTGAACAATTATACACCAAGAAATTGGATAACCTAGAAGAAGCAGATAAATTCCTAGCAATGCAATCTACTAAGACTGCATCATGAAGAAACAGGAAATTTGAACATATCAATAATGAGTAAGGAAACTGAACCAGTCACCAAAACATCCCAACAAAGAAAAGCCCAGGACTAACCAGATAGTTTCACCGAATTCTATCAAATATTTAGGAAGAATTAATGTCAGTCCTTCTCAAACTCTTCCAAAAAAATTGAAGAGGAAGAATCACTGCCAAACTCATTATATGAGGGCATCATTATTCTGTTACCAAAGCCAGAAAAGTACACTACACAAGAAGAAAACTACAGACCAATATCCTTGGTGAGTACAGAGGCAAAAATTCTCAAGAAAATGCTAGCAGACTAAAATCAGCAGCAAATTAAAAGGATCATACATCACCATCGAGTGGGATTTATTCCTGGGATGCAGCATGGTTCAACATATGCAAATTATGAGATGGAGATGACCTAAGTGTCCATTGACAGATTAATGAAGAAAATGTAATATATGTACAAAATGGAATATTATTCAGCCATAAAAATGAAGTAAATCTTGCTTGTTGCAAAACCATGATAGACTTTGAGGGCATTATGCTAAGTGAAATAAGTCAGAGTAAGTCAAATACATATCTTCTCACTTATACGTGGAATCTAAAAAAGCTGAACTCATAGAAACTTATGGTTGCCAGTGGCTGGTGGATGGGGAAAATGGACAGATGTTGGCCAAAGGGTGCAATATTCCAGCTCTAAGATGAATAAATTCTGAGGATTTAATGTACAACACAGTGACTATAATTAACAATATTATATCAATATTATATACTTGAAAGTTGTTAAGAGAGTAGACCTCAAACGTTATCACCTCACACAAAAATGGGTAATTATATGAGAGTATGGAGGTGTTAAATAAACTTATTGTGGTAATCACTTTACAATATATACATGTATCAAGTCATCACACTGTATACCTTAAACTTACATATATGTCAATAATATCTTAATAAAACCAGAAGAGGTAGGAAAACAGATGTGATGTTTACGTGGATATGGTCTTTAATATTATGAGTAATAAAATGCTTTAAATTTTTTCCTTATAATTCAGTCCATAGAGTTTGCTTTTTTATGGACAGTTTAGATAATCATAAGTGGATTGTAGCAAACAACTTGATTTAAAGAGGCAAAGCAGACTGTACACAAAGAATTATTAAAAATCTTTGTTTGGGGCTTCCCTGGTGGCGCAGTGGTTGAGAGTCCGCCTGCCGATGCAGGGAATGTGGGTTCGTGCCCCGGTCCGGGAGGATCCCACATGCCGCAGAGCGGCTGGGCCCGTGAGCCATGGCCGCTGGGCCTGAGCGTCTGGAGCCTGTGCTCCACAACGGGAGAGGCCACAACGGTGAGAGGCCCGCGTACCACAAAAAAAAAAAAAAAAATCTTTGTATGAAGAATACAGTTTTAAACAGTGATGTTGATGCTGCAGCTTTTAGCTTTTGACCTCGTTGAGCATCTTAGTAAGAATCGTGATTCAGAATTTCCTCTGAGCTACCTCATTAAGAGTAATTAGAAAATACTTGCAAATGAATCAACTGACAAAGGATTAATATCCAAAATTTACAAGCAGCTCATGCAGCTCAATATCAAAACAACAAACAATCCACTCCAAAAATGGTCAGAAGAGCTAAATAGACATTTCTCCAAAGAAGATATACAGATTGCCAACAAACACATGAAAGAATGCTCAACATCATTAATCATTAGAGAAATGCAAATCAAAACTACAATGAGGTATCACCTCACACTGGTCAGAACGGCCATCATCAAAAAATCTACAATCAATAAATGCTGGAGGGGGTGTGGAGAAAAGGGAACCCTTTGGAATGCACTGTTGGTGGGAATGTAAATTGATACAGCCACTATGGAGAACAGTATGAAGGTTCCTTAAAAAACTAAAAATAGAACTACCACACAACCCAGCAATCCCACTACTGGGCATATACCCTGAGAAAACCATAATTCAAAAAGAGTCATGTACCACAATGTTCATTGCAGCTCCATTTACAATAGCCAGGACATGGAAGCAACCTAAGTGTCCACTGACAGATGAATGGATAAAGAAGATGTGGCACATATATACAATGGAATATTACTCAGCCATAAAAAGAAACGAAATTGAGTTATTTGTAGTGAGGTGGATGGACCTAGAGTCTGTCATACAGAGTGAAGTCAGTCAGAAAGAGAAAAATAAATACTGTATGCTAACACATATATATGGAATCTAAAAAGAAAAAAAATGGTTATGAAGAACCTAGGGGCAGGACAGGAATAAAGATGCAGACCTACTAGGGAATGGACTTGAGGACACAGGGAGGGGGAAGGGTAAGCTGGGACAAAGTGAGAGAGTGGCATGGACATATATACACTACCAAATGTAAAATCGATGGCTACTGGGAAGCAGGAGCATAGCACAGGGAGATCAGCTCAGTGCTTTGTGACCACCTAGAGGGGTGGGATAGGGAGGGTGGGAGAGAAGGAGACGCAAGAGGGAAGAAATATGGGGATATATGTATATGTATAGCTGATTCACTTTGTTATAAAGCAGAAACTAACACACCATTGTAAAGCAATTATAGTCCAATTAAGATATTAAAAAAAAGAGTAATTAGAAAATAAATTAGCTTTCAGAAATATGAATGTAAATTCTTTAACTGCTTTTCAAAAAGTATTTTTTTTGTATAATTTTGTTTTCCTCATTGACATAAATCTTTATCCCTTTCTTTTTCCTTTATATGTTAATTGTAAAACATAAAGACAAATTAGATAATATGGTTAAAAAAGCTAATGCAAAAAGCCTTTTAGGAAGATTTTTAGAGTAACAGAAAGCAAGATCTTGCAAAGAGATTTTAGGAGTACAAAATCCACTTTACATTAGATTACCAAAACAGATTTTTTATTTTAGTTATAAGCATTCCTGTGATAATTCTAGAAAGATCTTTTGCTTGATTCAGCTATAACTATGTATTCTTAGCAATCTGTGGCCATATAATTAAATGTATTGCTGCTATTCCAGTACATTAAATGCACAACAAAAATGCTAACATATATGAAGCCTATTTTGTTCTGCTAATAAAATATGGTTTTCCTTTGACTGTTGAAGAATTTAAGAAACTACTACTTAATTAAAAATATGTAAAAGTCACTGCTTTTAAAATGTAGAGATATACAAATTTTGTATGTGATTAGCTCATTTGTTTAGAATTTACCTAACAATAACTTATAAAGCACTTCCATATGCCAATCACTATTCCATACAATAATTTCAGTTTTACAACTAATGCAACTGAGCTACAGAGAGTTTAAGTCACTTTCAAAGATCTTAAAAGCTAACAAGTGCTAAAATGTGGCTAGTACTGAACCTAGACAGTCTGTTTCCCAAGGCTATGTCCATAACCACAATACCATGCTGCTGCTTCTGATGTCAGCGGTGACATAAATACCTTGGACTAAGAACTATTTCATCCATGTCAAATTCCTCAAACGTAGTTATGATCCTGTGACAGAAGTTTATATGAGTAAGGAAAAACTGTCGCTATCAATGGAAAGAAAACTCAAAGAGCTTCTAACTCATGCAGTGTGAATTAAGTAAGAACATTACACTTGGGTACAAATACTAACATATTTGACAATGCATTACATGAAATTATAAAATAATGAATTATAGTAATATTCCCAGTGAACAAAAATAATTTTAAAAGTATTACTTGAGGGCTTCCCTGGTGGCGCAGTGGTTGAGAGTCCCCCTGCCGATGCAGGGGACACGGGTTTGTGCCCCGGTCCAGGAAGATCCCACATGCCGCGGAGCGGCTGGGCGCGTGAGCCATGGCCGCTGAGCCTGCGCGTCCGGAGCCTGTGCTCCGCAACAGGAGAGACCACAGCAGTGAGAGGCCCGCGTACCGCAAAAAAAAAAAAAAAAAAGTATTACTTGATCTTCTGATCAGACTTCTTACAATTCAGTTCCTTTTCTGCCTTCTTCCTGCAGCCCTTTACTTATCTTTCTATTACTTAGATCCATTAATTTCTTAAGAATGAGAATGGGTTTCTCTCACCAAATGCCAACCATGTAAAAATCTTAAATCTTATTGTTGTTGATAGACCAATTAGAATATGAAATAAATAGTAACTTCTGAAAAAAATGTAGAGATTGAGGGAGCCATGGCCTCTATGTAAATCGTCCTAATGAAAGCAGTGACATAGAACAATAATCATTAATGACTTCAGTGGGCATTACTAGACCATATTGTTGGAACATCGTAATCAAATTATATAATCCAATTAATGATGACACTAAGGCATCATAAAATACACCTTCCTTCATCCATGGTAATATTTGAAATCTATTAATGCTAATATCTTATTCTTGAATTGAAAATGACTTACTTGTAATGTCCTTTAGCTTACTCAGTTCATTTTGCTTTTTCAGTTATGGTCTGTTTGTTGACTGCAGTTTTACAACTTATAGTTCGATTGATCTTATAAATTTCAAGGTCAAACTCCTTTTCTTTTGAATGAGAGAGTCAAAATGTAAAACAAGAGTTTTTGTATTAAGATTTCACTCCTGTGTGTATTTTCCTGGAAATGAATATTCCAAAGATCAACAGAAAAATATAAGAATAGTCTCTCTGCTACTGCTTGTGACAAGCAAATTGAAAATAAAATGTTTGTGCAGCCAGAAATTTTGAGAGCGCAGTACTCCTTTGAATGAGAGGCCAAATTGCTTTGAACTAAGTGACTGATCCAGAGGGAGACGGAGAGGGGAGAGAAAATGTGTGTGTGTGTGTGTGTGTGTGTGTGTGTGTGTGTGTGTGTGTGTGTGTGTGTGTGTGTGTAGGAAAATGAAAGCTTCTAGATAAGAAACACCAGATGACTTTGAATATCCAAAGTGATAATAGAGGAATGTTGAAAAGAGTAGAGTTTTCAGAGTATCTGTGACTCTTTCATGATCTTTCTGCTTGATCATTTGGACACCAATGCATTTCCAGACTATTATGGGACCAGTGGGTCATTGTGAGCACATTATTTTCTAAAATGGTCTTGCAATCCTTATTGGAGGACTCATGGAGTTCGAGGATTCTATTTGCCTCCAGTAAGTTCATTCCAGGATAGTGGTTCTAGGTTGATATCTGGAACAAGAATTCCAATTTTTCTGTCCATACAGACCATCAGTAACATGTCATGTGGCTGCTTTTATTCTTAATGAGAATGCACTTCACAACCACATATGTAATAAGATCAGCCCTCACTGAAAATTTAGGGAAATCCAAGGGATTCTCTGCCACCTTTTGGTCAAAGGGAAAAAATTAGGAACGATTTTCCAAATACCTTCCTTAAAATAATGATACTGTACAAATTAAGGTGCATCTATTCTGCCTGTACATTTTGCCATGCAAAATGAAGTTATCATAGATTATCTCATTTATACTTGTAATAAATCTATGAAGTAGTTATACTTACTATTACACCTATTTACCTAAACTGAGGTATAAGAAGTTAATAATCTACTTAATTTACACAGCTATTAAAAGCCAAGGTTAGGATGTAAAACTTGGTTTTCTGACTCCAAAGCACATGTTCTTAAGCTCTATGCTGTATTAGGAATCAATTCCTTTAACACTTTAAACACTCCCCAAAAGATTTGAAATGATGAATAATAATGATTTAATTGGTTATTTGTTTTATTGCTTTACCATGGCGGAAGATGTTCCCTAGTTCAACAAATATATTGAATGAGTATAGTATGTCAAATACTCTGCTAAGTGCTAGAATAATTCACTGATACTCATAGGGAGCTGGTAAGGAAATGGCCGAGTAAAAGTTCTAAAAGACTGACACAGAAGTATTTGTGATCTTTGATATCATGAGAGCTTTGATATCTGAGGTTTTTGAGTTTTATTTCTTTAAGATGCAATTTGATAAAACCATGAAGGAACTTGGAATGCATGCTTGCCATTAATAGGATATTGGAGTAAGTTTGCTCCGTAATAGTTCTTCAGTTCAGTCAACTGGGTGATCAGAGTGTAGAATTCTAATAGAAATTATAGATAATTGGAAACAAGTGAAAAATTTCTCCTTCTCTTTTCATTACTCCTCTTTATAATTCTGAGCTCTCTGTGACCTTTCATAACTAATCCCTCAAAATCCTGAATTCCTACAAAACTGTCTCTTTCTTTACTTAAATAGTAGCTTTTTCCTCATAGGGAAGGAAAAATTTTTCTTCTACATTTCTAGGTTCTTGACTGAGAGCTCCCTGTAATAGAACAATTAACAGGGGAAAAACAAATTTAATTATGTACAAAAATATGAGACTCAAACACAACCTGGCAATTGAGGCTTAAATACCATCCTGAGCTAAGGAAAGGGATAAGTGGTCTGAGTCTTCAAAGGGAAAGAGAGAGTTCACAGGAAGATGAGAAAAGGAAATGTTCAGTAAACAAATGTTTGCCCTGCATGCAGATACTTCTCTCAAATGAAAAAATTATCTCTAGTAATAGCTCTCTTCCTGGTACAGGCCCCCTTTCTAAATTCTTTTAGGCTGTTAAAAAGGAGGAGGAAAAAAAAAAGGGTTTTGCTGAGTCTGCTGGGTCTTTATTGCCTTCAGCTCCACATGCCAAAGTGACATATTTTCAGGTGGCATGTGGTGCTACCCTTCGCATTTCTGCTGAGGTCGTATCAGTGGTCCTGTCTTTTAATAACTAATTTGTTACACATGCTTTCCCCATTATTTTTATATGAAAATGACATTTCAAACGTTAAAAAGAAAAAAGATTAAGTTATAGAGGACTTTTTAAAAATTGTTGCAAATTTGGTCAAGGCTCTTCATGTTTGCATTCAAGAAATAGTTGCTGACACCTATGTGGCAGGAACTTTGCCCTGGGAACACAACTCTGAGGAACAGAAACAAGATCTAGATTATCACTGGGTTTTCTGTCAGTGAGGAGTCAGATATTCATAACTTGATATTAGAAGGCAGAATTAACTGAGTATATATCAGGGAACCTGGGGATTGGAAATGATTTCTTTGGAAAAGTGAAGCACAGGTTAAAATCTAAAGAATATATAAGTGAATAATGGGTTGAGTGCGAAGATTAGAAATAAGAAATAATGCAATCTGGAAAGATCTTTAGGTATCTCAGGGCAAAAGATAGCATGATTAAAGAAAAGAAAAGAAACACCTGTCTGGAATGCAGAGAGCAAGTGAGAACATGGAAATAAACGAGACTGGAGAGGAAGGAGAAGGCGGTATCATGCAGGACTTTGTAGGCCATATATTTTGGTTTTCATTCTAAAATCATACTATAGAGTTGTAGACCATGAAAGTTTTGTTTTAACATAAAAGCAATAGTACATCATTAACTGGTAAGCATGTTTTAATTTGTAAAAGATCACTGTGGTTAAAGATAGAAAATTAAAAGAGTTAATTGCCTGTAGGGTCCACAGTTAGGAAAACCTGTTAGACTAGGTAAGAGATTGGATTAGTGTAGTGACATCAGATTGAAAGCTGTAGGTGGATATAAGAAGTTTTTCTGTAGTAATGAAAGTCAAGATTTATTGAGGGATTCAACATAGAAAAGCAAAGGTGATGGGCAGGCTCAAAGGTGACCCCCTGGTGTCTGGTTTATGCAACTTGGCACAAAATTGTGCTATTCACTGAAATAGTACATACTGGAAGAGGCCAGGTATGGTCTGGGGGTAGCAACTAGAATCCATTTTGGAGTGTTACATTTAAGGCACCTTTGAAATTGCAAGTACAGATGTTTGTCTGAGCAGCAGGACCCAGACTCAGAGGAGAGGTCTAGGCAGGAAATATGCTAGTCATTGGACATATTTATGGCAATTGCCATGTTAATATAAGAAAAAAGTCAATATATTTGAAATTTTATTAAAAAGACATTGTTTGGGGCTTCCCTGGTGGCGCAGTGGTTAAGAGTCCGCCTGCCAGTGCAGGGGACACGGGTTCCAGCCCTGGTCTGGGAAGATCCCACAGGCTGTGGAGCAACTAAGCCCATGTGCCATAACTACTGAGCCTGCGCTCTAGAGCCCACAAGGCACAACTACTGAGCCCACATGCCACAACTACTGAAGCCCACGTGCCTAGAGCCTGAGCTCCGAAACAAGCAAAGTCGCCACAATGAGAAGTCCACACACTGCAACGAAGAGTAGCCCCCACTCGCTGCAACGAGAGAAACCCCGTGCGTAGCAACGAAGAACAAAAGCAGCCAAAAATAAATAAATAAAATAATTTTTTAAAAAAAGACATTGGAAGTTTTGAGAATAGGCTAAGGTGGAAATAGGGTCTACCTGGCTGTTCTCTCTTCCTAGTAAGGAATGAACATATATGGACAATTCTGGATATTCCCTTTGTAGAGTAACATGATCTTAAGCTTCAGGTCATAATAAGAAGAGCATATCACAGGTTCATTTCATTTGAAACCAGTCCTTCCATATCTTGCTAATACATTTTTAGGTTTTAAATCTGACTTGTTGCATGAAATTTAAAAATACACAGAAAAAATATACGGCTTATTTTTAGCTTGATGACAAATTTGTGGAAATAAATCACACTGGGCATTCAGCTGTTTGTATTCATATCCTGCATTTTACAACAAATTGGATATGGGAATCAGGTAGGGGTCTGAGTGGTTAGGAGTCTGAGGCAGGAAAAACAATGAATTTGTGATTTAACCTGGACAGTCAAGGGTGAAATTAAATAGATTACAGAAGTTTGTTTCCAAGGCACAGGCATCATCAGCTAACCTGTCTTTCCTTGGCAGACAGATTATCCATAGACCGTAGAGAGCAGGATCACCCAGCCCCCAAGTTGCTTTCTAGTTTTCACTTTGATCTCCATTTGCATATTTAGCATACATAATACATCCTGGTTACTCCATCCAAAATTACTTTTTTTCAAGACAGTTCTGAATATACTTGTCATTAAAAATATTTTTGTGCATTTCAAAACTAATTATACTTTCATGAACACATCATTCCAAAGCAAACACTTAGCCTGTTGTGAACACTGTTATTAATAGATTACTTTTATGTATCTGACTAACCTCTCTTCATTAGGGTTTGGGTCAAAATTATTTAATCATTTTTGTTTTGATTCAGAATAAAGAAAGTTTATTGGTTGGGCATGAAAAATATCTTATTGTGGGGTTTGGGAAGCTGCTAAAAGAATAAAGCTGAGTGAAAGTCATCTAAAGGGGTCTGACTGGGAGGAACTGTAGCTGCACCTGTATTCCTGGGCTGTTTCTGTCGGCCAGGACGTAATGAGAACAGTGGCTTCTGAGCAGCACTCATGGAGGGATATTCAATGAGCGACTGCAGCTGGGCTGACTGCAGTTCAGAAAAATTCAACAAGCATTCTTTCAGGATCAACTCTAGTCTGATTCTGAGGTTACTTAGATATATAAATGTGACACAGACTTGGTCTGAAGGAGCTTTTATGAGAAGAAAATACTAATATATTTTTTATGAAGTAATTTTTCCAGTGGAATACAGTGTATATTGAAGGAATGCAGAGAAGAGGCATTTAATCTAGACAACAAGGAAGATTTTCTAGAAGATGTGATGCCTTGCCAGGTTCTTGAAAGAGAAATAGAAGTTAACCAGGGGTAGAAGATGAGGAAAGGCCTTTTGGCAGATGGCACAGCAAACATAAATTTGGTTTGTTATGGCTAAAGAATGAACTGAGAATGGGAAGGGTAAGGGAGGGAGGGAGGGCTGGAATATGGGGAGTCGTACTTGACTTAGATGTGTAGAAAAATCTACCCATAAATCTAATAGTAACCAAATGGTGAGAGGTTTTTGTACATGTATGCCTAGCTTTCTCCTTCTTTCCTTTCCCTTTATCCTGCCTGCCTATAAAGTTATTGATTAAATATCTATCCCTCTATCAATATTCACATGCAGATTCACCACACTTTTTCTCTACTTTGCAGCTATGAGGATCTTAACTAAGGCAGTGACCTCATATATAAATATTATATATATATATATTATATGGAGGGAGGGAGGGAGAGAGAAAGAGAAGGAGAGTGAGGAGAGAGAAAATAGTATTGAAAGGTAACTACTCTTTGAAATACAAACAGAAGGCATGTTGGTAATCCAATAATTGCATCTTGTAAGAACTGGTCATGTTTCCTTTATTCTTTCCACAGATTGCCTCTGCCTTCTTGTGTATCCCATTTCCACTCCCAGCAGGCATTCTCTGTATTTTAACCGTTTGTGTTGTTAATGAATTTATTAAAGAATTGACTCACATAGACCACACTGTGCCATACCTATGTGGCTGTTTATGAGTCTTTCTTTTATCTGATCACTCAGATCCATGAAGAAAGAAGTTGTTGGTTTTTAATTCCCATGTTCAGCACGTAGTAAGTTATCTACAAATTTGACTGAATAATTTTTGAACGCATAGATGAATAAAAAACTAGATGAACAAAGTATTATGAGAACATGGAAGTAAAAGATAAATTCTGACTGGGGAAATAGACGAGTTTTCATGGAATAGGTGAAATCTAGTTCTACCAAGAGAAGCAGAGACTTGCCAGGCAGGAGTAGAGGCAGAAATGAATTTAGGTGACAAAACTTCCTTAATAATGCAAGATACATTCTAGCAAGAGTAAGGGCTCTGATGTGACTGAAGGGCACAGTGCTTAATTCTAAGTAAACAATGTTAAGACCATGACACCCTTTGAATGATATTCGAAGACAATTTTCTTCACTCCAAAGGAAACTTAAGTTCTTTGTGCAGAGAAGTACCATTATTTTACCTTTGATTTGGGTGCATAAAATAATTCTCGTTTAGTTAATAAATGAAGGCAGAATGAGAACAAAGCTTCTAGGAGATCAGTGAGGAAACCACTGCAAGAGTAGATGTGACAAATAGTGAGGAGCTGTGCTATGTCAGGGGGTATAGGAAGGAGAGAATGAAGTGTAATGAGATATTTTAGATCTAAAAATGCTGTGACCTGAAACTCCATGAATACTGACCAGGATGAAGAGAGAAAAACTGGAGATTTCTGATATTTTAAGCTTCATATGGGAGAGCACATATCTTACAATATAGAACAATGCTCGCCAAAGCCTTTTTTATTCATGCCCATGTACATAATAGCAGAATTTTAATAAATAGTAAACCTTGAAATCATCTTCCAAATAGCACACGTACTTGGATGGCTTTAAGCCAATTTATGTTGCAGTCACAGGACTGTGCCATGTACATTTAACTGTGTGACACAGCCCTATCAGGCTGACCGAGTACCTCCTGGGAGAGTGCTTTATGTCTCAGAAGTGTACTTTTGACATCTTCCAGGCAAAACCTTCACATTTTAATTATCATGGATGTTATAGCTCATGATACTATTTATGTTCATTATCATGAGATACTTCGGTATTAGCATTGTTTGAAATAACAAATTAATCACTACTGATTGACAGGCACCATTCTTAAGGTTTGTTCAACACAGGGATAATAGACAATTCATAAGTAATTTTATTTACCTTTTCATAGGACACATCGGTGTACTGTATGTTATGTTCGAGTTGATCTATAATTTTTAAGATGTTAATGACATACATTATCGAGTAAACTTGTTATTACTGTTAGAATTACAAAAATCTAAGGATTTTATATACTTCATTTCCAGAAATCATTAGGTGATGTATCTGTTATTGTATAATGCTATTTATGTCTTTAAATCCTCGCTAAATATATACATGTATTCTTTCTTCCTTTCTTTCATTTTTCTGATCTGCTCCCATTGATGACTCTATACTTTTGACTCCAGACTGGCAATATGAGGGTAAGATGACAAAAATAAAATCTCAAACAACCTCATGAACATTGCTTGTCTTTGTTTTATTCTCTTTAGAACATTATTAAAGATCTATTCACTCTTTTTAATTAGACCCTTTATTACAATTAAAGTCCAATTATGTTTGTTTCTGTTGTGATGCCTTAATGACAATTTATCCTTGTTAATCATCCCTTTATGTTGTTTTTATGGGTTAAATTACCATCCCATTATCTCTGTCCTGAAGGACCTCTGCTCTCCAGTAGTCTCTGCTGGTGTTTTCCAGTAAGATTTGAACAGTTTCATGGTATGCAAAGTGTCTTTGTTACGATGTGGTAAGGAATCTATATAGCTCTTATGAGAATTTTTTAAAAATAAAAAACTGTTAAAAGAAATGATGCATATTAATTTGATTGCAGGATTTTTCTTTTTAAATATCAATATACATCTCAATGAATTTACTCTCAGGGTGAATGCTCCTGCAGTAGCTACTTCTTACTTTGTCTTGTTTTCTCTTTAGATTGCAAACTAGCTAGGGGGGGACCACCAGCCACCATAGTTGCCATTGATGAAGAGAGTCGGAATGGTGAGTAAGCTATGTGTTTTAAAAGTGACTTAATCTAAGAGGGATTTCTCATTTCAAGCCTAGATTTGATATGTGTGGAAGTACTAAATGAAAGCTTCAAAGCAAATCCACTGACAGTTCCTCTTTAATTTCTTCCCTGTGTGAGTTTAAATTAGGACACTAACTGGAAATACTTTATTTGGATTACATTATGAGAGACTTAATGAATAGAAATGTTTAGTTTTGATTGCAGAGAAGTCATCTGATTCACAATCCAGTCTAAGAATGCATCTAGATACCGGCTAGAACTTTTCTTTGTCAATAGGTAGAGTTGACTATCACACATACTGTTACCTAGTGTATTTCTCCAAAACAAATGGACCACAGGGTAAGCTCTGCACTGCTAATTTAAATTTGCTACAATCTGGTAAGGATTAAGATCCATAATCTATTAGACATGGTGATTTAAGAATAGTTACTAGGGGGACTTCCCTGGTGGACCAGTGGTTAAGACTTTGCCTTCCAATGCAGGGGGTGCGGGTTTGATCCCTGGTTACAGAGCTAAGATCTCACATGCCTCGTGGCCAAAAAAACCCAAGAAACATAAAACAGAAGCAATATTGTAAGAAATTCAATAAGGACTTTTAAAATGGTCCACATCAAAAAATTAAAATCTTAAAAAAAGAATAGTTACTAGGAAAACAAAGTGCTTGGGAACAGAAAACTGACAAAAGGTGCAGAGCAGAGGAGGAAATCTGAATTTTCACTCAGTCTATCTGCCATAATTAACAACTTATTCCTAATTTATATTACAATCTTCAAAAATTTAATTTTCCTTTACAAAAAATTAGCACTTTTGTTCCCCAACACTCTCCTAGTCTCTAAACTTTACAGATATTTAGAGATTCTCCTCCTCTATTAGGTAACAGTAAAGTGGAAATCCCTTGAGTCTTGGTTTCTATTTCAAACTATTCTAAATATGAGAATGTTCTGTGGCTCATTTTGTCTACTAATTCTGTAAAAGACTTTCCACTGGGTTTGATTTGTACTTTCTGTCTAGGCTCAACACTGTTTTTCCAGATTGATGTCTTTTTAAAAAAGAATGTCAAGTGGTTTATTGGAAAGTGACTTTTCCCGGAAATTCAACCTACGTGTATTTTGAAAATTTCTATAGTACACATAATACCTGTGTTGGTTCACTTTATTATGTATCAGTATTTATTATGCTTTACTAGAAACATTTCTTTTACTTCTTAGAAGAATTGGCATAAATTTTTATTCTTGAACATCTTTCACTTCCTTTGGAATCAGCCAAAAATGTCCATAACACTGCTGGCCTTTGTTTAAACAAATTTAAGTGTCTATACTAAATTATAGAAATATTATAAAAATTACACAGGTTTATTTTTAAAAAGTCCCTATTGAGCTTGAAAGTATATGAAGATAATGAGTTATTAGGATGCATTTAAATAAATTAGAAATAAGTCCTATATGTATCTGCAGAAAAGAAAAAATATATATATAAAAATAATTATACCAGAAAAATTTCATCTCACATGTAAGATTATGGTTTATCGTTAACTACTTTCCTGTCAACAAATTTGTTTTCTAAATGTCCCACAATAAAAAGTTTGCTTTTTAACCAGAGACAAAAAATAAATGTGATAGAAAACCAATCTATATTTTCTCATTGTTCACCTATTCCCTTGAACATATAAGCTGAGCTGAACTAAAGCATTTAATTTTACTAAATAGTTGTTTTAACATGTAATTCTATACAGAGCTTATTTTGCCAACCAGATAATTATAGCCACAGTAATGATATTTTACCTTTCCTGTGTTGATGAGATCTCACTTTTTAAAGGAGCTCAGGAAGTCTACAAAGATGTTGTCATAGCAGTTCTGCATGATGGCATGTAGTGAAAGTTCAATATTTATATTTTAGAAGAAGGTGACATGCTGTAGTTGCTGTGCTCTTTAATTGGCATATTTTGTAGAAACTACCAACTACTCAGAATGCTGCCAAAGTTATTCGAGTGTCAACATAAGGAGTATAAACACCAATCTAGAGATTAAAGGTTTTACATTTCTCTTTCACATTAAATTTCTAAAAATATGGTGATCAAATGAACCTCTGCCAGATATTACAATGTAGTGTGCAATCATTCTTGCCTTGAAAGTCTAAAGGAAACAATCCATGATAGTGTTTTCATATTTTTCTTTAGGCAATCTAAGAAACTTCCCAATAGGACAGTTAATTCTAGTCTGGCTCTTAAACTCTTGGTTTCTTTTTTCTTGCATCTTTTTAATTGGTAGTAACAAAACATGTGGGTATCCTATTTTACCAGAAAAATAAGCACCTATTTGTAAATGTTCTGGGGCTTCTTAAAAGTAAGGCACAGCAAATCCTTTATTAAGCCAAACTAGTAAGTTTGGGTGTCAACTTGCTTTGGCTTACCTTATTGATGTCTACAGCTGAACAATCTCCATTGCCAAATACATCCTCTACTATACTACTATAGTATAGCTTTTAAATAACTCGGGTATTATTTTTTAACTCGGGTATTTTAAAATATATACTTTATTTTCTTATATAAATCACTAAGGTACATTCATAGAACGTCCGTTATTTGTCACATGCATCTGCATATTTCAAGATTTTTATACTCTGTGGGATGGAAATATTTCCTTTTTATGAATATATATGCGAAAGTAATTTGCACATCAGTATAAGTTTTAAAGAATTAAAAATTTAACAGGTAGAGCTCCATAAACTTCTTTCTCACCCTGGGACCTGTTAGATTGTTCCTCTCCTTGGTCCTTGTCCTCAGTAGTATATTGATAACAGATTCATTATATCACCCTCGATCTGAACCAGGAGTTTATTTTCATCACAACTACCAGAAAATCAAGCTTATGTGGTAAGAACACAAAATCAACCCATTAAGAGAATCACATTGGTTCCTGACCACCACCAGAAAGCTCTAGAACTAGTATGTAGAAAATGTTTAATGAGTATTTGCATTTAGAGAGGAGAATGTGTACCAAGAAACAGACTTAGATTATTTTAAAATATCTAAAATTTTTTTCCAGAAAAGCTTATGTATACACAAAAACCTGCACATGAACATTTATAGCAGCTTAATTCATAATTGCCCAAACTTGGAAGCAAGCAAGATGTCTTTAGTAAGTGGATAAGTAAACTATGTACATCCAGATAAATACAGACTAAAAACAAATGAGCTATCAAGCCATGAAAAGACACGGAGGAGACTTAGGTGCCTTTTACTAAGTGAAAGAAGCCAAGCCGAAGGAAACATGTACTGTACGATTTCAACTATGACATTCCGGAAAAGATAAAAATATGGGAAAAATTAAAATATCAGTAGTTTCCAGGGGTGAGTGGGGGGAAGACAGGCAGAGCAAAGAGGATTTTTAGGGCAGTGAAAACACTCTGCATGATATTCTAAGGATGGATATATGTCATAATATATTTGTCCAAACCAATAGAATGTACAACACCAAAAGGAAACCTAAGGTAAACTGTGGACTTTGGCTGATTATGATGTGTCAATGTAGGTTCATCCTTGGTTAAAAAAAAAAATGTACCATTCTAGTGAATGATGTTGATAATGGGGAAGGCTATGCATGTCAGGGGGAAGGGGCCCAAGGGGTATATGGGAAAACTCTATCTCCCTCTCCTTTTCACTGTGAACTTAAAACACTGCTCTAAAAAAACTAAGTTTTAAAAAAATATTTCTGGAAATACATTTTTAGATTCACTGGAAATACATTTTTAGATTCACTGGACCCAGAGTTGCCTAATGGCATTGAGTCCTTACTGGAAGGAGTGAGGTCAGGAATGGTTACACTGGAACTATTTAAAGCTTGCCTCTGGGTGCCAGCCAAGTCAGGGCCCTGGCTGCTTTACAACAACTATGGAATGGCATTCAAAAAGGCTTTGGAACAACTGGTTCAGACTAATTCTTAGAAGTTGGGTAAATACATAGGCAGTGCTGAGTCAAGGGGACAAGAAAATGATTTGAAGTCATGGTTTGAACATAACACCATAATTGTACAAAAATAAACAGGCTCAGAGGCAAAAGGATATCACTATGTGGGTGAGAGATTGGAAGGCTCATCCTAAATGTTCTTTATGGATTTCCAGTTAAGATATTGTGGGCTCACAGCAAATTTGAGAAATGAAAGATGACGGAGTGTCTTCACATTATGAAAGGAGATGCCAACAGAGGATGCCACAGCTGATTCAATGAGAATGTGTCCTGGTCAGTGCACATGGCAGAACCAGGTGTGAACTGGGTTGAGTATTACAGACCCTCCTGTACTTCTAGAAAGGTAGAGGAGGTTATAGAAAGGAACAATGAATTCAGCTGGTCACTTCTTCTGTGGGGTTTCTCTGGCCCAAGCATGGAGCTAGGGGAGTGAAGGGAAGTTGATTCTTCATTACAAACAATTATGTTGTTGAGGGGCATTTGCAAGTTGCTCGTCATCATCCTTTTCCTTCCGTTGTCAAAAATCACTAAGCTTGGAAGAGTAGAAGATTAAAGTTCTATGTTGATGTTCTTCTTTCCTTATAGTTGCCAATTACATATCTTAGATTTATAGCAAGGGAGTTCGCCAAACTCTGCCTTACACACCTCCAAAGGGTTGCAAGTAGAGTTTCACATACTCCTAGTAAAATAGGTCTTGCACTCATGGAAAGAAAAGTCTTAAATAACCAATGTTTCTGTATGAATATTCCCAACGTTTAAACAAAGTGTAAAAAAAAAAAAGTGTAATGTGGTTTTCTTGGTTTTTTGTTTTTTTACATCCAAGGGTTCAGAACCCTCTCTTTTTGCCTATTTATCTTCATTCTTCTCTTTCATTCTCTAAAGACAGCAAGGTCTAAACTGGCGGAAAATTTTTGCAGAACAACTATAGTGGAATAAGAATAAACTCTGTAGGATACCTCATAGTAGAAGATGACTAGAACCCCAGATGAGAGACTGCACAAGATGCTGAGAAGAGAGGAACCTGAGAAACCAAGATGGCAAGTTATCAGGCAGACTGGATGACAATGTTCTTTTGGGGTAAATTGAAAGTGGTTGAAGACGCCACCAAGAGGTTAAAGGTGCTAGAGATTATATAGTAGGTGGAAAAATGTTTCAATATAGTTGCCATAGACAGAGTCCTCAGCTCATGTAAATGTTTCGGAGAAATGTTATTAAAGATAGAAATTCTTATCTGGGCCTATTCTTAAGCCATGTTTCTTTCAATGTATCAGGACAAAGATACAGCTTAAGATCTGGATTTAATTCTCTCTCAGTTCTATGATAACGATTCTGGTTATTTCAAATATGACATATAACAAAGTGTTGCCAACATAATTTACATATTAAATGAAACCTGAAGTACAAAACATGTTCTTAGATATTAAGCTTTTGAAAATTTGTACAGAGCTTTACTCATGAAAATAAAAGTGAGAGAGGGATCTAGTATATATGTCCTATGGGAGGGATAGTTCTAAGGATTTGGTTTTAAACAGTTACTTTCTAAGGCACTTTTATCCTACCTCTATTCTGCATTGTTGCCTTATCACTAAGGTAAATAGTGTTTGTCTCTCCGGTGGTTTTCATCAACAAATCCTAGAATTCTATTTGAAACAATAATTAAAAAAAATAAATGTACAGTCTGCTGCATAAAGCCTTATGAAACACAGCAACTCTAACAATAGAAGTTCTATACAGATGAAGGTAGATTAATAGATGACTGTACAAGCTTTTGAAGTATTAAGACTAAAACTTTGTTTGTGTTATACAAGATCATCCGTATTGACATCAAGCAAATGACCTTTAGTGCAATATGAGAGTTTTGTTTTTCTGGATAAATAGGGGAAAATATATTCCCCTTGTTCTATAATTTTATAACATCCAAACTTGATTCTTAACTGCCAAAATATTAAATATTTTTATAAGACATTAGTGGTCTTCTGGCTAGATTGCTGTGGATGTTGCATAGCCCCAAAATCATGATTACAAATTTCTTTGCTATTCTATTCTTTACTTTTCCCAGTCATCATTGTCATTCTGAGTTCTTTCTGGTGAAAGGCATACACATTGATGAGGAAATATAATTTTTTGTAAGTTTTGAAGAAGTTAAATGAAACTATCCAAAATACACTTGTCAATATTAGACCTAAGTTGATGTAAAAAAATCATGTCCAGGGCTTCCCTGGTGGCGCGGTGGTTGAGAGTCCACCTGCCGATGCAGGGGACATGGGTTCGTGCCCCGGTCCGGGAAGATCCCGCATGCCGTGGAGCGGCTGGGCCCGTGAGCCATGGCCACTGAGCCTGCGCGTCCGGAGCCTGTGCTCTGCAACGGGAGAGGCCACAACAGTGAGAGGCCCGCGTAACGTGCAAAAAAAAAAAAAAAAAAAAAATGTCCAATTCCTCATGTATTTTAATCCTCTTATTACAGTGACTAAGACAATTATCCTAGTAGAAAACAATTTGGCTCTGCTTATTACTGTTGGAGCTACATATGCAACGATGCATTCGCTACTTTTCATTTGTGCCGAAGTATTATTTTATGAAAGGTCAGCAGCTGCAAACTTCTGAATATATAACTGTGAAATAAGTAAATTGAAAACTTTCTAAGCATTAGGGAAATAGGTTATCTCAAGTTATCTAAAATTATATTGACATTTAATCATATTTCATTTTTGATATTCCTTTTCTCATTTGTTTACTCTATAGCACCTAATATACAATGGTATTGCTGGATCTAGTGAAATGATCATAAAATAAGGGACAGGAGAAGTACACAAAGCAGACAGAAGTCAAAAATTATACAAAGCAGACAGAAGTCAAAAAGGGCAGCAAGCTAGGGTGTTTTATACAAGGAAAACAACTCTGTTCAATATAGTGGCTCTTGTTTACTGTTTAAGTTTCAGAATGCTAATGTTAATGATGATGAAAAGATTAAGTTGTGCAAAGTAACCCTTGGTTTCTAAGGAAATGAAAAACACCCTTAAGAAAAGAACATTCTATTCTATTTTTCCTTTTTCTTTAAATCCTTTACTTTAATCTCATGTCTAATAGAAATAAATCTGAATAATATAGAATTAAATTATGCCACACATACACACACTTAATGCCAAGTGATGCTGTTATAATGAACCATTTTTCTGTAGAGAGAGTATCTAAATCCTGTCACTAGGGAAGACAACTGAAGCTACTATTGGTTTCATCTGTATAGACTATTGGACGATGGACCATGGGCCTTCGTGGGCAATAAGAATGGGCCTGTGTGCTACAAGAAATGAAGACCTATTAGGTTCTGTCTACTCATAACCACGTAGAAAGAAACCTTCAATTTTTTTTCAGAATAGGAAATTCTGTGTATTAAAGATAAGTCATTCTAATTTAAATTGTGATTCCTTTTATTAGCCAAACAGAATACATCTGTGTGGCTCCTGTGGCCTGTGTGGCTCCTGCAAGCCACCAATATTTTGACTCCTAATTTAGGCAACAAAGATGAGATAAGTGCATGGTAGAAAGGACATCCATAAGATGACATTGTTTTGGGAAGGGCATGAAGGGACTTTGCTTTGAGCTTTCTTTGCATATCCAGCACACTCTTTACACTTACGTTGTAGAATTTGAGTTTAGTTGAGGAGTGAGTCTGATGGAAGTTTAGGAACTCAGGGATGGGAGAAGCACCAAAGTTCAATTGCTTGTTTTAACATCAAGCTCCTGGAGATTCTGTCTACAACTGCTCTTTCTTATGCATGATCTTAGATTCCACTATTACCCTGTCCCCAATGACTCTTTCCCCAATTCCTGTTTATCATGAGTGGTTTTTCACTTCTGTTCCCCATGATCAAATATTGGCTGCTAGATTATTGATCTCTGTTGTCAGGCAACAAAGGTATGACTTTTCTGTTAGGACACTGGAAATCTGAAATGGAAATCTGAAATGGACCACTACTGTCACTTGACTATAGTAATCAACAGTGTAAATGTTCTCAGCAATCCCTGGATGAGAACCATAACCCTCAGATGACTTGAAACTGTTCTTGGACTTAAAATACCTCCTACAGCAGTTTTCAAAACAAAGATTCAAATGCCACATATTTCCACCTGGAATTGCTAATGTAATTCAACTAAATATGCTTAAGTGTGCCACATGGATTAACGAATACGAAAGTACTTGGTTTTCCTTCATCTATCGCTACTTCATGAAACTGAAGGATGCACTAAAGCTAGATTTTGTATTCATGTCAGATGGTACAGTTTCAGTAAATAGCATAATATTTATTCCTTAGAATAAAAATGAATCTCTTAACTGTACTCAATAATAAAAGTTTTGTGGAATTGTCATAGCTACATACCATTAAAGTACATTCAGCTTGGTTAAAAAACAAATGGGTTTACTTAAGTAGAATATGGAGATATAATATATTGTAGTGTTCCTTTTAACCTACCCAAACCACTTGCCACTGATGACCACAGGCAAGGTTTTTTTGTGTGGTTTTTTTGTTTGTTTGTTTAGTATCAGTCCTCATTTTTGTTTTCTAGATTCTGAGTTTTGTCTAACAGTAATTCTTAATTCAAGTCTCAAGTGCTGGCTGCTTAGCACAGAACTCTTTATTAACTCAGGACCCCTCAGAAACAAGGTTCTTTTCATTATAAGAGCATTAAACAATCTCCTTTTACCTGTTCTTGCTTTTGCTGGTATATTTTCCTTGTTTGTCTGCCTCCAAAAATTTACAAGTCTACAAAACGGTGATTTGAATAGTCAGACCTGTGTGTAGTTGAGAGAGTTGCTTCTTAAAATGGTTTTGAGTAGGAAAGGAATAGCTATCAGTTAAGGTATACTAGAAAAACTAGAAAAAAAGAAAAACCAATGCCCTCCTGGTGGCAGAAGCAGGACCTCTAGGGAAAAAAATAAAGCAGGCCAAGACAACAGGGAGTGATAGGCAAGTGGGGAGGCAGTGGTGCTATTTCAGGTGTCTGTCTAAGGAGACCCCATTTGAGCAGAAGCCTGACCAAAACTGACTGAAGATGTGAGCCATGCATTTAGCTGATAAATTTACATTTCAGACAGGAAAATTAAAATTCACAAGGCTACAAGGAAAAATATCGTTGGTCAGTTTAAGGTACGGCAAAAAAATTGGCTGGAGAAAATGATTGATAACAAGTGTGGCTGAAGCAGAGAAGACGGATGTTGATTGAATATATGTAAACTACTCAGAATTTTTTTGGTTTCCCAACAAATCAGTTGATAGTGAACTATAGGTTGCTAGATTAAATCACTAAGGATAGTTCTTCTTCCTGTCCCTCACTCGATATCTTAGTTTAGATACTTCAAAATTTGAATAGGCAACTGGGTGTGTATGTATTTATAATCTCAGATAATTTTACCCTTTAAAAAATCTGTCTGCTAAAAAAAAATCAGAAAATACATTAATTTGCTCAGTTTGGCTTGGTGGTATCACTCCCTCATTTAACACATAATAGAGGATTACTGCAACCGTTCCAAAGGTAAACGTGAGTATGATAGTTACACAAATATTGAGTGTCTGAAAGTTTGATAGTGTGGTACCATCAAAATTATAACCAGAGATCTTTGTTATATTACATTGTCTTCAAAACACCATTAATATAAAAGGGAAGATTCAGTGCTAGTGGAGTCACATTTCAGAAGAATATCTGTAAAACCGTTCACTTTGCTTAATAACATGATCATCTTTATAGGAGCATGTTTTGGTGAAAATGCTGAATAACGTACTTTATCTTAATCTTTAGGACAGGCAGGATGTCGGCATTATTAGTAAGGAACTAATCTCTACAGGGTTCATTTACTATCCTTAAAAGTGTTTTTTTAGGGATGTGAGGACTTTTATAGACAAGAGTCAGACTAAAGGTTATACGTGAATTAACAGAGTGAATAATTTAAATGCTACCTTTGAAAAATTGTCCCAAGTCTTAGAAAGAATTTAAGATTCCTCTGTAGTGAATAAGCTTTATGGAACATTGTTCAAAGCAAAGCTTTTCATTCTAATTTTGTATTACTAATGACCAGTTAATACCTCTACATTTCCATCCTGTAATGAATAGCAAGTACGAAAGTGAACGTTTTATTTATATTATTTGCACATTCTTTTGACATCTTGAATTTTGATGTCTCTCAAATTGTTCTACAATGAATAGATTCTTGTCAGTTAATACCATTTGTTTTTTGAAATCTATTATATATCCCAAAATAAAATTATTTCAGTTTGATTTTAGTTTGTTTCAAAATGTCAGCTAAGTCTCACAAAATATTTTCTCTGTACTTTTTCATTCTCCAGCATAGGCTACTTCTTTCTTTTTTTTTTCATTTAGTTGAAGCAAAACAAGACACTTGACTTTGAGTAGACTAAAAGCAATTTGAAATTGAATAAACTATCTTCACATATAATCCTAAATAAGATTCTAACCTTGTGTATTTTTTATTGAAAATTCCTATTTGGTATATAAAAACTTTTATCATTGTAGGCATTGATAGGATACCACATAGACATTCGTATTACTATATTTTTTAGGAGGTTTCAGAGATCATCTTTTGGGCTTTGATTATATAAAAGCATGCTACTTAAATTAATATCTTTGAAGTGTTGTGTTGTATTTTAAGTATCACTGTGAATTCAACATTCTCCTCCATGGTATGTTTACCTGTAACTTCAAATTTTTTAATTGTTGACTATTAGTTAAAATTAAGGCTCTGGAAGATGTACCTTCTTTCTGTGACACAGTCATTTAGAGATGGCACAAATATTCCTGGTATGTGACAGATATCTTCTGTAGGTCATATTACATGAGTAAGACATAATTGTATTTATATTAATAATAGTTGAAAAAAGAAGAATCTACTGTAAATAACAGAGTTCTGTTGGCCTATAAATATAGAGTCATGCTTTAAGAGAAAGGCAAGCTGGAAGGCAAACATGTAAGTCTGTGGCTAGTATTTTTTCTGCCAACAATTGATGGTTTTATCTCAAAATGGGAAGTACATAGTAGGATCATTATGTTAGACTGCAAAAATTCATGAGAGCAAAGACTATCTGCTTTGAGTCATTGCTGTAATCCCAGAAGGTAGTGAAATGCCTGGTATGTAGCAGGCATTCAAAAAACTTGTTTGATTCAAGTAAATCATCAACATGAATCCCACAAACAAATTACCATCTGAGTTAAATGGCACATATATGTCTATTTAGAATAGTTTGAAGTGTTATTATGAAAATCTCTCAATATAATCAACGTTTAATCAAAATTCACTGTGCACATAATTTATAAATTTCAAGTGTTTTCTGCCTGCATGAAAATGGCAATAATCAGATAATTTTTGTTCAACAGAGCATTTTGAAAGATGCTCTATTGAACAAAAATTGAAGTATTGAAAGAGGAAGTATTTATGATAATACTAAAATCAGGGAGTGCTGTTGTATATGCATAAATATAACCATATTATTACTTTAAATCTAAGAAAAAATAAATATAATTTTAAAATGTTTAAAAAGGCTATATTATGGCATCTTAAAATATGCAATACATATTTCATGTATTCATACTTTTTGCATATTTAAAAGTATTTCATAAAATAATCTGATCTAAATAAATTTACAAAAATATATTTTATTTTAATTTTTGGTGTTATAATTTTGACTCTGAAAATATCAACCTAATGATTTGATATGATATCAAGGTATCTATGTAAAACTACTATCTAACTTGAGAAAAATGTTATTTCTCAGTTTTTAGGTCTATTAGCCTTTTGTAGTTTCTCTAAGAAACTAGAAATAAGAAATTCCAAACTATTTAAAATTCATCAAATTGTCATGTGAGTTTGCATTCATTAAATGGGAAAAATAATCTCCATTTACAATTTTACATTTCCAGTTATTTAAAATATAAACTTTAATTCCAGAAATAACTGATTTTTGATAACCCATTTCTTCAGTAAAATAACATTAAATTTAAATGCCATCTTTGTAGGATAGCAACATATGATATATACAGAAAAGGGATATATATACATAACCTACCAATGGTTATGTGTACATACTCACACACAATACCAGAAATGTGCCATATTTTGAAGAAATGTTTTAAGATATTTAGGCTATGATAGGCTTCCTGAATCCTTGCATATCTACCAGTGAAGGAAAAGTACTTTATATTCTAATAGATCTCTTAAAGTTTTAGTAATCAGCCTTAAAAGCATATTATGGAAACTCTATCTTACTGGTGAAGAGAAATTTAGAGAACAAAAAACCTCGAAAGGAATTTCTCATTTAAAATAGTTTACTTTAAAGATTAAAAACAATAGCAGAGGTCCACCTGGAATTAGAAAAATGACGTAGACCTCTGAGTTTTCACCCACTGAGATTGATTAGCAAGTATTAGTTCTTCTATATATTCAAGATAATATTTATCATGATATAGCTTCTTAAAGATGTGATTAGAATCTATCATTAGCTTTAAAATTCATCTACCCTGAAGCCAGACTCCAGGATGGCTTTGCCTGCCAGTAGTCAGACGCTAACCCCAGGACCCGGCTTCACTCACTAGTGGGCTGGCAACCCTGACTCTCCTCACCAGTAAGCCAGCCCTGGAACCCCCTGGGGTTCTGTAGTCAGCTGCCTTGTGACCAAGCCCCACAAACCAGCAGCCTCCAGAAGAGTCCTGACTGTTGGGTCTCACAGCCAACCAGACTAGGAGACAGTCAGGCCTACCAGACCACCCACATAGTCAGCCTGCCACAAGAAAGGATCCATGCAGCCCTCATGAGGGAAACCCCAGAACAGATAGCTCAGTTGACAAGAGGGGAGTGCGCTGCTGTGATGCATAGGATGTCTGATAGAGAAGGCCACTAGTTCAAGGTCAGGAAACCTACCAGATATCCAGAAATACTAACACCAACTTAGGCAAAACAAGGCAGCAGAGGA
Source organism: Pseudorca crassidens (assembly GCF_039906515.1). NCBI lineage: Eukaryota > Metazoa > Chordata > Mammalia > Artiodactyla > Delphinidae > Pseudorca > Pseudorca crassidens. Next base: position 41,506,688 of record NC_090311.1, on the reverse strand, counting down.
ACATGTTTCAAATGAAGTAACAAGATAAAGCCCCAGAAGAACAACTAAGTGAAGCAGAGTTAGGCAATCTATCTGAGAAAGAGTTCAAGGTAACTATCATAAAGATGATCAAAAATCAAAGAGCTAAAAAAAAAAAAAAGGGGGCTTCCCTGGTGGTGCAGTGGTTGAGAGGCTGCCTGCCGATGCAGGAGACATGGGTTCGTGCCCCGGTCCGGGAAGATCCCACGTGCCACGGAGTGGCTGGGCCCGTGAGCCATGGCCACTTGGCCTGTGCGTCCGGAGCCTGTGCTCCACAACGGGAGAGGCCAAAATGGTGAGAAGCCCACGTACCGCAAAAAAAAAAAAAAAAAATCAAAGAGCTCAGAAGAATGGATGCACAGAGTGAGAAGTTAGATGTTTTCAACAGAAAGAAAACATACAGAACCACCAAACAGATGTAGAATAAATGAAGTGAAAAATATACTAGAAGGAATCAATAGTAGACTAAATGATACAAAGGAATGGATCAGGGAGCTGGAAGATAGCAGTGGAGATAACTAACACTGAACAGAAAAAGGAAAAAAGAAAAAACATGAGGACAGTTTAAGAAACTTCTGGGACAACATCAAGTGCACTGACAATCTCATAATAGGGATACCAGAGGTAGAAGATAGAGAAAGGCACTGAGAACGTATTTGAAGACAAAAGAGCTGAAAAATTCCCTAACCTGGGAAACAAAACAGTTACCCAAGTCCAGACAGCACAGACAGTCCCCATACGGGATTAACCCAAAGAAGAAAATACAAAAAGACATATTGTAATTTTTGTCATTTAATTACAGACAAAATGTTAAAAGCAGCAAGACAAAAGCAGATAACATACAAGTGAATTCCCATAAGGCTATCAGCTGATTTTTCAGCAGAAACTTTGCAGGCCAGAACAGAGTGACATCATATATTTAAACTGATGAAAGAGAAAAAGCCTACAACTAAGAATACTCTACCCAGCAAGGCTCTCATTCAGATTCAATGGAGAGATCAAAAGCTTTCCAGACAAACAAAATCCAAGAGAATTCAGCACCACCAAACTAGCTTTACAACAAATGTTAAACTTCTCTAAGGAAAAAAGAAAAGGCCAAAACTAGAAATAAGAATTATGCAATGGAGCAGCTCACCAGTAGAGGTAAACACACAGTAAAGATAGGAAATTATCCTCACACAAAGCTAGTAGGAAAGTTAAAAGACAAAAGTAAAATCTATATCCACAATCAGCAGTTAAGGGATTCACAAAACAATTAGATGTAAAATATGATATCAAAACCAGTAATCATGGAGGGGAGGAGAGTACAGATGCAGGTTTTTTGGTTTTTTTTAATACATTTGAAATTAAGAGATCAGCAACTTAAGTTTTGTGTGTCTGTGTGTGTGTGTGTGTACAGTCTATATATACATAGAGTGCTATGTAAAAACCTGATGGTAACCACAAACCCAAAATATTGATATACATATACCCACAAAAAAATAAAAAGGAATCCAAACACAACACTAAAGAGAGACATCAAATCACAAGAGAAAAAAACAAAAAAGAAAAAAAAAGCCCTACTAAAACAATTAACAAAATGGCAATAAGAACATACATATCAATAATTACCTTAAATGTAAATGGACTGAATGCTCCAATCAGAAGACAGAGTGGCTGAAGGGATACAAAAATAAGACCTATATATATGCTGCCTATTAGAGACTCACTTCAGATCTAAAGACACACAGAGACTGAAAGTGAGGGGTTAAGAATAATTACTCCATGCAAATGGAATCAAAAGAAAGCTGGAACAGCAATACTTATCAGACAGAATAGACTTTAAAGCAAACTGTTACAAGATACTGCATAATGCCCAAGTGATGAATCCAAAAGTGTATAACAATTGTAAATACATATGCACCCAACATAGGAGCACCTCAATACATAAGGCAAATATTAACAGACATAAAAGGAGAAATCAACAATAACACAATAATAGGAGACTTTTAACAACCCACTTACATCAATGAATAGATTATCCAGATAGAAAATCAATAAGGAAACACCGGCCTTAAATTACACTTCAGACCAGATAGACTTAATTGATACACATGGAGAGCATTCTACCTGAAAACAGTGGAATACAGATTCTTTAAGTGCACATGGGACATTCTCCAGGGTAGATCACATGCTAGGCCATAAAACAAACCTCAGTAAATTTAAGAAAATTGAAATCATATCAAGCATGTTTTCCTACCACAATACTATGAGACTAGAAATCAACTATAATAAAAAGATTGTTAAAAACACATGGAAGCTAAACAGTATGCTACTAAACAACCAATGGATCACTGAAGAAATCAAAGAGAAAATCAAAAATTACCTAGAGACAAATGAAAACAAAAAACACAATGATCCAAAACCTGTGAGATGCAGCAAAAGCAGTTCTAAGAGGGAAGTTTATGGCAATACAAGCATACCTCAGGAAACAAGAAAAACCTCAAACAATCTACCCTTATATCTAAAGGAGCTAGAGAAATAAACAAAACCCAAAGTTAGAAGGAAAGAAATGAAAGATGAGAACAGAAATGTGAAACAGAGACTAAGTAGAAAAAAAATCAATGAAACCAAAAGCTAGTTCTTTGAAAAGATAAACAAAATTGATAAACTTTAGCCAGACTCACCAAGAAAAGAAGGGAAAGGGCCCAAATCAATAAGATCAGAAATGAAAAAGAAGTTACAACCAACACTACAGAAATACAAAGGATCATAAGACACTACTGCAAACAACTATATGCCAATAAAATGGACAACCTAAAAGAAATGGACAAATTCTTAGAAATGTATACTCTCCCAAGACTGAACCAGGAAGAGAAAATATCAACAGACCAATTTACAGTAATGATATTGAATCAGTAATTTAAAAACTCCAACAAACAGAAGTCCAGGACCAGATGACTTCACAGGCAAATTCTCCCAAACATTTAAAGAGTTTATACCTATCTTTCTCAAACTATTCTAAAGAATTAAAGAGGAAGGAACACTCCTGAACTCCTTCTATGGGGCCAGCATTGCCCTGATAGCACACAAAAAAAGGAAAATTACAGGCCAGTATCACTGATGAACACAGATACAAAAATCCTCAACAAAATATAAAACGGAATCCAACAATACATTAAAAGGATCATATACCATGATCAAGTGGGATTTGTCCCAGGGATAAAGGAGGGTTCAGCATCTGCAAGTTAGTCAGTGTGATAATAACCATAGGATCATCTCAATAGATGCAGAAAATGCTTTTGACAAAATTTAACGTCCATTTATGAGCCTCCTTTTGGGAGGAGGAAAAAGAGATCCACAGCCCTGCCATGCTCCGAGGCCCCGAATTGAGCCACGGTGGGTGGGAGCTATCCTTTGGTGATTAGGAAGTTTTGAGAAGCAGGCATCAATCATCAGAGTGGAGAAAGTGGGGACGGGGGGTGGGCAGCTGGCACGTCCATGTATCTCAGGCTGGGGTCCACAACATTGCCCCCTATTACCTCTTGGTCGGGGGAAGGAAAAGGGACTCCAATCATGTCCTATCCAAATGCACATGAGGCTTTGGAGGGAACCCCTCCCTGCATGCTTTATCTGAGTCCCCCTGCCCACCTGCTCCATCCCCAGAATCTCCAGCTTTGGAAGTGGGCTGGATAGGGAAGTTGTTTTACACTTAAAGAAGGATATGGAATAATATGTCCCATGGCAGAGTGAAGAGATTAAGCATGAGATCAGATTGATGGACCCAACCTATAAGCTACTGTATTTTGTGAGATGGAATATCTCAGGAGTAAGGAAGGGTTTTCCACATCTTGTCCCCTCATAAACCCCTCTTGGGATAAGGTGCTGAGAACTGTCCCAAGCAGTGGGTTGTGATGCTGGGCAAAAGGGGTGATTGAGGGAATGGCTGCAGACCTGCTGCTTCTAAGCTCACTCCCACCCCATTTTGGGCCAATACAATTTTATTTATTTGCTCCCTTGGATGACTCTACCTTGGTTCCCACTTTCTTCAGGATGCCAATTGCACTAGCTGTGGGCGAATGACATATCTTGTGCATTTCAACTTTTTTTTCCCCATAATATTCTGGTTTTGTATTTTTGTATATTTTAATCTAAGGCCCTCATTCCTGAACTGTGTTCTCAGGTACGTGAACAATCTCAGGGATAAGTTGGCAGCAGCTCCAGGTCTGCATAGCAGGAATTCCTTTCATTGCTGTATCACCAGAGAGAACAACTATTTGGAGTGTGTAGTCTATTGCATAATGACTTAACTAGTAATAATTTAGCAAAGAGATCTTAAGTTAAATTACCCGAAACCAGACGAGCTACTTATAAGCAGTAACTAGAACAAACTCATCTATGTGGCAAAATAGTGAGAAGACTTATAAGTAGAGGTGAAAAGCCTAACGAGCCTGGTGATAGCTGGTTGTCCAAGAAAGGAATTTCAGTTCAACATTAAACAATACTAAAAACCACATCAAGTTTCAACGTATGTTTAATTGTTAGTCTAAAAAGGTACAGCTTTTTAGAAATGGATACAACCTTTACTAGAGAGTAATATAAAACTTAAACCATAGTTGGCCTAAAAGCAGCCACCAATTAAGAAAGCGTTCAAGCTCAACAACAAAAATAAGTTTTAATTTCAACAATAAGTAAAATAACTCCTAGCCTGACTATTGGACTAATCTATTTAATTATAGAAGAAATACTGTTAACATGAGTAACAAGAAAAATTTTCTCCTCGCACAAGCTTTTATCAGTGACTGATAATATACTGATAGTTAACAGCCAATAAATATAACCCAACACTAAACTATTTATTTATTAAACATACTGTTAATCCAACACAGGTGTGCACTAAGGAAAGATTAAAAAAAGTAAAAGGAACTCGGCAAACACAAACCCCGCCTGTTTACCAAAAACATCACCTCTAGCATAACCAGTATTAGAGGCACTGCCTGCCCAGTGACAATCGTTAAACAGCCGCGGTATCTTGACCGTGCAAAGGTAGCATAATCACTTGTTCTCTAAATAAGGACTTGTATGAATGGCCACACGAGGGTTTTACTGTCTCTTACTTTTAATCAGTGAAATTGACCTCCCCGTGAAGAGGCAGGGATAACACAATAAGACGAGAAGACCCTATGGAGCTTTAATTAATCAACCCAAAAAGCACAAAATAATACCACCAAGGGATAACAAAGCTTTATATGAGTTGACAAGTTCGGTTGGGGTGACCTCGGAGTACAAAAAACCGTCCGAGTGATTAAAAGCTAGGCCTACTAGCCAAAGTATAATATCACTTATTGATCCAAAATTTTGATCAACGGAACAAGTTACCCTAGGGATAACAGCGCAATCCTATTCTAGAGTCCATATCGACAATAGGGTTTACGACCTCGATGTTGGATCAGGACATCCTAATGGTGCAGCAGCTATTAAGGGTTCGTTTGTTCAACGATTAAAGTCCTACGTGATCTGAGTTCAGACCGGAGTAATCCAGGTCGGTTTCTATCTATTACGCATTTCTCCCAGTACGAAAGGACAAGAGAAATAAGGCCAACTTTAAAAAAGCGCCTTCAAACAATTAGTGACCCAGTCTCAACCTAATAAACTAGCACAAACATACTCTGCCCAAGACCAGGGCTTTGTTGAAGTGGCAGAGTATGGCAATTGCATAAAACTTAAGCTTTTATACCCAGAGGTTCAAATCCTCTCTTCAACAAATATTTATAATTAACATTTTAACACTCATCCTTCCCATTCTTTTAGCTGTGGCATTTCTAACATTAGTAGAACGCAAAATCCTAGGCTACACACAACTCCAAAAAGGACCAAACATCGTAGGTCCATATGGCTTATTACAACCCTTCGCCGATGCAATCAAACTATTCACCAAAGAACCCTTACGACCAGCCACATCCTCCACCACCATATTCATCATCGCACCCATACTCGCACTAACCCTGGCCCTCACAATATGAGCTCCCCTACCCATACCACACCCCCTCATCAACATAAACCTAGGAGTACTCTTCATATTAGCAATATCAAGCCTAGCTGTCTACTCTATTCTATGATCTGGATGAGCTTCTAATTCAAAACATGCCTTGATCGGAGCACTACGAGCAGTAGCACAAACAATCTCATATGAAGTAACATTAGCTATTATTCTTCTATCTGTACTTCTAATAAACGGCTCCTTCACTCTATCCACACTAAACACTACACAAGAAAAACCATGACTACTCTTCCCCTCATGACCATTAGCCATAATATGATTTATTTCCACCTTAGCAGAAACTAACCAAGCCCCTTTCGACCTCACAGAAGGAGAATCAGAACTCGTATCTGGCTTTAATGTAGAATATGCAGCAGGCCCTTTCGCCCTATTCTTCCTAGCAGAATATGCTAACATTATCATAATAAATATATTCACAACTATCTTATTTTTAGGGGCATTCCACGACCCCTACACACCAGAACTATGCACAACAAACCTAATCGTTAAATCGCTGCTATTAACAATATCCTTCCTATGAATCCAAGCATCCTACCCCCGATTCCGATATGACCAACTAATACACCTACTCTGAAAAAACTTCCTCCCACTAACACTAGCTCTCTGCATATGACACGTCTCACTACCCATTATAACAGCAGGTATCCCACCTCAAACATAAAATAAGAAATATGTCTGACAAAAGAACTACTTTGATAGAGTAAATAATAGAGGTTTAAGTCCTCTTATTTCTAGAATAATAGGAATCGAACCTACCCTTAAGAATTCAAAATTCTCCGTGCTACCACATTACACCATAATCTATAGTAAGGTCAGCTAAATAAGCTACTGGGCCCATACCCCGGAAATGTTGGTTCATATCCTTCCCATACTAATTAACCCATTCATCTCCATCACCCTATTAACAACTCTCGTCCTAAGCACAACAATTGTAACCATTAGCTCCCATTGACTGTTCGCCTGAATTGGACTAGAAATAAATATGATAGCCATCATTCCTATCATAATAAAGAAACCTAATCCTCGAGCCACAGAAGCCTCAGCCAAATACTTTCTAACACAAGCCACAGCATCCTCATTACTCATACTAGCAATTATTATTAACCTAATACACTCCAGCCAATGAACTATCATAAAATTATTCGACCCAACAGCATCCATCCTAATAACAATAGCTTTAGCCATTAAACTAGGATTATCCCCTTTTCACTTTTGAGTACTAGAAGTTACACAAGGTGTTCCCCTAAGCACAGGACTAATTCTACTTACGTGACAAAAACTCGCACCCATCTCAATCGTTTATCAAATTTCACCATCAATCAATCTACACCTAATAATTACTATATCCTTTCTATCGATTCTAATCGGAGGCTGAGGTGGACTAAACCAAACGCAACTCCGAAAAATCATAGCCTACTCATCAATTGCTCACATAGGATGAATAACCGCTATTTTATTATACAACCCAGCCCTCACCCTACTAAATCTATTAATTTACATTGTAATAACCTTCACCATATTTATGCTACTTATCCAAAACTCCACTACCACCACACTACTACTATCCCAAACATGAAATACAATACCTGTTATAACAACCTTTACTATACTCACCCTACTCTCCATAGGAGGACTTCCTCCACTCACAGGCTTTATACCCAAATGAATAATTATTCAAGAACTAACAAAAAACGATACCCTCATCCTACCCACCCTCATAGCCATCACAGCTCTACTCAACCTATATTTCTATATATGCCTTACCTACTCCACAGCATTAACCCTATTCCCCTCTAACAACAACATAAAAATAAAATGACAATTCCACTCCACAAAACAAATAACCCTTTTACCAACAGCAATCGTACTATCCACAATACTTCTACCTCTTACACCAGCATTCTTTGTCCTACTATAGGGGTTTAGGTTAAATAAGACCAAGAGCCTTCAAAGCCCTAAGCAAGTATAATTTTACTTAACCCCTGCCCAATAAGGATTGCAAGACCATATCTCACATCAATTGAATGCAAATCAAACACTTTAATTAAGCTAAATCCTCACTAGATTGGAGGGATACATCTCCCATGAACTTTTAGTTAACAGCTAAATACCCTAATAAACTGGCTTCAATCTACTTCTCCCGCCGCGAGAAAAAAAAGGCGGGAGAAGTCCCGGCAGGATTGAAGCTGCTTCTTTGAATTTGCAATTCAAAATGATTACTCACCACAGGACTTGGCAAAAAGAGGACTTTACCCCTGTCTTTAGATTTACAGTCTAATGCCTACTCGGCTATTTTACCTATGTTCATAAACCGATGACTATTCTCTACCAATCACAAAGACATTGGTACCCTGTATTTACTATTTGGCTCCTGGGCAGGAATAGTGGGTACTGGTCTAAGCTTGTTGATTCGTGCTGAATTAGGTCAGCCTGGCTCACTTATCGGAGATGACCAACTTTATAATGTTCTAGTAACAGCCCACGCCTTCGTAATAATTTTCTTTATGGTTATACCTATCATAATTGGGGGATTTGGAAACTGACTAGTTCCCTTGATAATTGGAGCCCCTGACATAGCATTCCCTCGTCTAAACAACATAAGCTTCTGACTACTTCCCCCTTCCTTTCTACTACTGATAGCATCTTCAATAATTGAAGCCGGCGCAGGTACAGGCTGAACTGTATACCCTCCTCTAGCCGGAAATCTAGCACACGCAGGAGCCTCAGTAGACCTTACTATTTTCTCTCTGCATTTAGCCGGTGTATCTTCAATCCTTGGGGCTATTAACTTCATTACAACTATCATTAATATAAAACCACCTGCTATAACCCAATACCAAACACCTCTCTTCGTGTGATCAGTCTTGGTCACAGCAGTCTTACTCTTACTATCACTACCCGTCTTAGCAGCTGGAATTACCATACTATTAACTGATCGAAACCTAAACACAACCTTTTTCGACCCAGCAGGAGGAGGCGACCCAATCCTGTATCAACACCTATTCTGATTTTTTGGTCATCCCAAAGTATATATTCTAATTCTGCCCAGCTTCGGAATAATTTCACATATCGTTACCCATTATTCGGGGAAAAAAGAGCCTTTTGGGTATATGGGAATAGTATGAGCTATAGTTTCTATTGGTTTCCTGGGTTTTATTGTATGAGCTCATCATATATTTACAGTTGGAATAGACGTAGATACACGAGCATACTTTACATCAGCCACTATAATTATTGCTATTCCTACAGGAGTAAAAGTCTTCAGCTGACTGGCAACACTTCACGGAGGAAGTATTAAATGATCTCCTGCCCTAATATGAGATTTAGGCTTTATTTTCTTATTCACAGTAGGAGGTTTAAATGGTATTATCCTGGCTAACTCATCCCTAGACATCATTCTCCATGACACCTATTATGTAGTTGCCCATTTTCACTATGTACTTTCAATAGGAGCTGTTTTCGCCATCATAGGGGGTTTCGTCCACTGATATCCACTATTTTCAGGCTATACACTTAACCCAACATGAACAAAAATCCAATTCATAATTATATTCGTAGGTGTAAATATAACATTCTTTCCACAGCACTTCCTAGGCCTATCTGGAATACCTCGTCGATACTCCGACTATCCAGATGCCTACACAACACGAAATACCATCTCATCAATAGGCTCCTTCATCTCACTGACAGCAGTCATACTGATAATCTTCATTATCTGAGAAGCATTCGCATCTAAACGGGAAGTATTAGCAGTAGACCTCACCTCCACAAACCTTGAATGACTAAACGGATGTCCTCCACCATATCACACATTTGAGGAACCAGTATATGTTAACCTAAAATATTCAAGGAAGGAAGGAATCGAACCCCCTCTAATCGGTTTCAAGCCAACATCATAACCATTATGTTTTTCTTTATGAGTGAGATATTAGTAAAGTCTTACGTAACTTTGTCAAAGTTAAATCACAAGTGAAAACCCTGTATATCTCCATGGCATACCCTTTCCAACTAGGCTTACAAGACGCAGCATCACCTGTTATAGAAGAACTCCTACAGTTTCATGACCATGCATTAATGATTGTTTTCCTAATTAGCTCCCTAGTCCTCTATATTATTACCCTAATACTTACAACCAAATTAACACACACTAGTACAATAGACGCTCAAGAAGAAGAAACTATTTGAACTGTCCTCCCAGCCATTATCTTAATTATAATCGCCCTACCTTCTCTATGAATTCTCTACATAATAGACGAAATTAGCAATCCCTCCCTTACCGTAAAAACAATAGGACATCAATGATATTGAAGCTATGAATATACTGACTACGAAGACCTAAATTTTGACTCCTACATGATTCCAACCTCGGACCTAAAACCAGGAGAACTACGATTGCTAGAAGTAGACAATCGAATGGTCCTACCCATACAAATAACAATCCAAATACTAGTTTCCTCAGAAGATGTATTACACTCATGAGCTGTTCCTTCCCTGGGTCTAAAAACAGATGCAATTCCTGGATGCCTAAACTAAACAACCCTGATATCAACACGACCTGGCCTGTTCTATGGACAATGTTCAGAAATCTGTGGCTCAAATCACAGCTTTATGCCAATCGTTCTCGAATTAGTACCCTTAGAGAACTTTGAAAAATGATCTGCATCCATATTATAACTTCATTAAGAAGCTAAACTAGTGTTAACCTTTTAAGTTAAAGATTGAGAGTTATAAACTCCCCTTAATGATATGCCACAACTAGATACATCAACATGATTCCTTACCATTCTCTCTATGATCTTTACCCTCTTCACATTACTTCAACTAAAAATCTCAAAGCATTTTTATTCTCCTTCCCCCAAACCAATGTGCACTAAATTACAAAAACAACAAACCCCTTGAAATTACACATGAACGAAAATCTATTTGCCCCTTTCATAATCCCGATTATACTAGGTATTCCTATCACTACTCTAATTATTATATTTCCCACCATACTATTCCCAACACCAAATCGATTAATCAATAATCGTATAATCGCTATCCAACAATGACTAACCAAACTTACATCAAAGCAACTGATAGTTACACATAACCTCAAAGGACAAACCTGATCTCTAATACTTATCTCATTTTCCTATTCATCGCTTCCACAAATCTTCTTGGAATACTACCCCACTCATTTACACCCAGTACTCAACTCTATAAATTTAGGCATAGCTATTCCATTGTGAGCTGGCACTGTCATTATCGGTTTCCGTAACAAGACAAAAATATCCCTAGCCCACCTTTTACCACTAGGCACACCCACTTTCCTGATCCCTATATTAGTAATAATCGAAACTATCAGCCTATTTATTCAGCCTTTAGCTCTAGCAGTACGGCTAACAGCTAACAACACAGCAGGTCACCTATTACTACACCTAATCGGAAGTGCAACTCTTGCATTAATAGATATTAGTCTATTCACAGCCCTCATCACATTCACCATCCTCACCTTATTAATCATCCTCGAATTCGCCGTAGCCCTAATCCAAGCCTATGTATTCACCTTACTAGTAAGCCTATACTTGCAGGACAATACATAATGACCCACCAAACCCACTCATATCATATAGTAAACCCCAGTCTTTGACCACTTACAGGAGCTCTCTCAGCATTTCTTATAAGATCAGGCCTAATCATATGATTCCACTTCAACTCAATAATCTTACTGACTTTAAGCTTTTTGACAAATACCCTAACAATATACCAATGATGACGAGATATCGTTCGAGAAAGCACTTTCCAAGGCCACCACACACCAACCGTTCAAAAAGGACTTCGATATGGTATAATCTTATTTATCTTATCAGAAGTCCTATTCTTTACAGTTTTCTTCTGAGCTTTTTACCATTCAAGTCTTGCCCCTACTCCTGAATTAGGAGGCTCCTGACCACCAACAGGTATCCACCCTCTAAATCCACTAGAAGTCCCACTCCTCAATACCTCCGAGCTATTAGCTTCCGGTGTATCTATCACTTGAGCCCATCATAGTCTCATAGAAGGCGACCGCAAACATATACTCCAAGCTCTTCTCATCACAATCATACTCGGCCTCTATTTTACCCTACTTCAAGCATCAGAATATTATGAAGCCCCATTTACAATCTCAGACGGAGTTTATGGATCTACCTTCTTTGTAGCCACAGGCTTCCACGGACTACACGTCATCATCGGATCAACTTTCCTTATCGTCTGCTTCATACGCCAAATAATGTTCCACTTTACATCAAACCACCACTTTGGCTTCGAAGCCGCCGCTTGATACTGACATTTCGTAGACGTCGTGTGATTATTCCTCTATGTATCAATCTATTGATGAGGTTCGTAGTCCTTTTAGTATTAACAAGTACAACTGACTTCCAATCAGTTAGTTTCGGTACACCCCGAAAAAGAACAATAAACCTTCTATTAATGCTACTGACGAACACAACCCTAGCCTTACTACTCATACTTATCGCTTTTTGACTCCCCCAACTAAACGTCTATGCAGAAAAAACCAGCCCTTACGAATGTGGCTTTGATCCAATAGGATCTGCTCGCCTACCTTTTTCCATAAAATTTTTCCTAGTAGCAATTACTTTCCTCCTCTTCGACCTAGAAATTGCTCTCCTGCTCCCCTTACCTTGAGCAATCCAAACAAATAACCTAACAACAATACTCCTTATGGCCCTATTCCTAATCTCCCTACTGGCAGCTAGCCTAGCCTATGAATGAACCCAAAAAGGCCTAGAATGAGATAAATATGATACTTAGTTTAAAATAAAACAAGTGATTTCGACCCACTAGACTGTGATCTAAACTCACAAGTACCAAATGTCTCTAGTCCACATTAACATTTTAATCGCCTTTACAATATCCCTCACAGGTTTATTAATATACCGATCCCACCTAATATCTGCATTACTATGCTTAGAAGGCATAGTATTATCATTATTTATTCTAGCAGCCCTTACAATCCTAAACACACACTTCACTCTGGCCAACATACCAATCATCCTCTTAGTATTTGCAGCCTGCGAGGCAGCTATTGGACTAACCTTATCAGTCATAGTTTCCAATACATATGGTACCGACTACGTACAAAACCTTAACCTCCTTCAATGCTAAAATTCATTATTCCTACTATTATACCTTTAACTTGACTATCAAAAAGTAACTTTATCTGAATTAATACTACAACTCACAGTTTACTAATCAGCTTTACAAGCTTACTTCTACTTAACCAATTTAACGATAACAGCCTCAACTACTCTTTAACATTTTTCTCTGACTCCCTTTCTACACCACTCTTAATATTAACAATATGACTTCTTCCCTTGATATTAATAGCAAGCCAATCTCACCTCCTAAAAGAACCACTTACCCGAAAAAAACTCTACATTACAATACTAATTATACTACAAACCCTCTTAATTATAACCTTTACTGCTATAGAATTAATTATGTTTTATATTACATTCGAAGCCACATTAATTCCTACTCTCATTATCATTACCCGTTGAGGCAACCAAACAGAACGACTTAACGCAGGACTCTACTTCTTATTTTATACACTCATAGGATCTCTCCCCTTACTAGTAGCACTAACATACCTACAAAATACAGTAGGCTCCCTAAATTTCCTATTATTACAATACTGAGCCCAACCACTACCAACTTCCTGGTCTAATACTTTCATATGATTAGCTTGCATAATAGCTTTCCTAGTAAAAATACCCCTTTACGGTCTACATCTTTGATTACCTAAAGCACATGTAGAAGCCCCTATTGCAGGTTCAATAGTCCTTGCAGCTGTACTACTAAAGCTCGGAGGTTAAGGCATACTACGAATCACATCAATTCTTAATCCCCTAACAGAACACATAGCCTACCCTTTCCTTGTACTATCCCTATGAGGAATAATCATAACCAGTTCTATCTGTTTACACCAAACAGATCTAAAATCACTAATCGCATACTCCTCAGTCAACCACATAGCACTCGTCATCGCAGCTATCCTTATCCAAACCCCTTGAAGTTACATAGGAGCTACCGCCTTAATAACTGCCCATGGCCTTACATCCTCCATATTATTCTGTTTAGCAAATTCAAACTACGAACGTATTCATAGCCGAACCATAATCCTAGCACGAGGCCTACAAATTTTTTTCCCACTAATAGCTACCTGATGACTGTTAGCATGCCTAACAAACCTCGCCCTACCCCCTACCATCAACCTGATCAGAGAACTACTCGTAATTATATCAACTTTCTCATGATCAAACCTCACTATCATCCTCATGGGAACAAATATTGTAATCACAGCCCTCTACTCCCTATACATACTAATCATAACACAACGCAGCAAACACACACACCATATTAACAACCTTACCCCTTCTTTTACACGAGAGCATACCTTAATGGCCCTACACATTATCCCCCTCCTACTCCTGTCGCTAAACCCTAAAATCATTCTAGGACCTCTCTATTGTAAGTATAGTTTAAAAAGAACGTTAGTTTGTGAAACTAAAAACAGAAGACAAAAACTTCTTACTTACCGAAAAAGTATTGCAAGAACTGCTAATTCATGCCCTCCACACTTAACAATGTGGCTTTTTCAAGCTTTTAAAGGATAGTAGTTATCCATTGGTCTTAGGAACCAAAAAATTGGTGCAACTCCAAATAAAAGTAATAAACTTATTCACTTCCTCCACCTTACTCACACTACTCATACTGATCGCCCCTGTCATAGCATCTAGTACAAACCTCTACAAAAACAACAAGTACCAACATTATGTAAAAAATATAACCCTCTTTGCTTTCATCACCAGCCTAATCCCAATAATAATATTTATCCATACAAATCAAGAAATACTCATTTCAAACTGACACTGAATTACCATCCATACCCTTAAATTAACACTCAGCTTTAAAATAGACTACTTTTCACTTATATTTATACCCGTAGCATTATTCATTACATGGTCTATCATAGAATTTTCAATATGATATATACACTCCGACCCTCACATCAACCAATTCTTCAAATATCTACTTATTTTCCTCATTACCATACTTATCCTCGTCACAGCTAACAACCTCTTCCAATTATTTATCGGATGAGAAGGAGTAGGGATCATATCTTTCCTACTAATTGGCTGATGATTCGGATGAACAGACGCTAATACAGCCGCTCTTCAAGCAATCCTATATAATCGTATTGGAGACATCGGATTCCTTCTGTCCATAGCCTGATTCTTACATAATACAAACGCATGAGACTTACAACAAATCTTCACACTCAACCAAAATCCCCCAAACCTCCCTCTTATAGGACTCACATTAGCCGCAGCCGGAAAATCAGCCCAATTTGGTCTACACCCCTGACTACCCTCAGCAATAGAAGGTCCCACCCCTGTTTCAGCCCTACTCCATTCAAGCACAATAGTCGTAGCAGGAATTTTCCTACTTATCCGCTTCTACCCTCTAACAGAAAACAACAAATTTATTCAAACAACAATACTTTCTCTAGGCGCCCTCACCACTCTATTCACAGCTATCTGTGCCTTAACCCAAAATGATATCAAAAAAATTATTGCTTTTTCCACCTCCAGTCAACTTGGCCTAATAATAGTAACGTTAGGCCTCAACCAACCGCACCTAGCATTCCTGCACATTTGTACACACGCTTTCTTCAATTTTTTCAATTAGAGGTGGCTTTTCTGCCATAGTGTCCTCTTGAAACCCCTCCCTCTTCAGTGTTTCATGGGAGACTACATTTGAACTGGGTCACCCCATGACTTGGTCTCCTACTGAAAGATTGGAAATTGGTCTGAACAGGAAAAGGTGGTGCAGAGAGGTTAGGAGAGTTCTGTTTGGAATCAGAGCATAAGCAAAAACAGTAAAATTAAATTTCAGTGTATCAATTTTATAAAGCAGTTTAGGTTACGGTGATTTAGCAGAACACAGGAAAGCAAGAAAATGTGTCACACTTATACCAAATTAAGGATGCTGAGTTATGCTACTTATGTATGCAACTTTAATTTTGTTTAACACTCTGTGCCAAAATAAACTTTATTCCCTATAACTTAAAATGTGTGTGTATATTATACATATATATGTGTGTATACGTGTATATATATATATATATATATATATATATATAAAATAGTTTATTATGTATAGTTAATTCCACTGTTTTGGCTGCAATAAAATCCACTTTGAAAAAGTGAAAGAAAAAAAAAAAGGTGCAGAGAGGGGAAGTCAAAGTTAGGTGAAGGTCATCTGTATGTGTGATAAAGGATTCCTGGTTCCAGACTTCCAATTCCAGGGCACAGGACTCACTTTATATACCACATCCTTCACTGGATTGAGCTAGGCCTACCATGCACAACAGGGTGTATGTGGGTGTTTTTTGTGAGCTGATAAGAATAGGTTTTAAGAATGATGCCTCTGTACCCATCTTGAGCTGCCCAGGGATGGATATATGAAGCAAGAACAAAATCCTTAACTTTTAACAATTCTGGGCTTTACCTCCTTGGCTTCCAGAGAGATCATCAGCAGTGGCTTCTTTGTGGTTCCCAAAGTCAGTGTCCTGCCCTGCTGCAGCAGTGATAAGTGTCATGGTAGCTAAAGGAGAAAAGGTTTTTGTTTTGTTTTGTTTTGTTTTTACAGGCTGTGAGATCACTGCAAACCTACCTCAGTGTGTTGTAATGGAGCAAATGCAATAGAACACACTTGGTGATGTGTGTCTGATCCTGGCTTCTTGTCACCCCCAATTGCTGCCCCGCTCTAATTATTGTATTTGTCTGGGCTTTGTAGGACTTCACAAGTAATTGATTTGGTGATTGCTAGGTGGCCTAGTTTGTGTAAATATGATGTGTTGCTCTTCTCCATGTCCTTTTGGGGTTTTATTGTTTATAAACATTTTTATGTTGAGAAAAATAGGCAAAGAATCTTTGACAAAGTGTTCTGCACCAGGCAAAAAAACTCCGAAAGATAAGCATGGGGGCCCCTCTTCTTGAAGTGAGGGTCTTGAACTATATTTCTTTTGTGTTCCTCTTCCCCTATTTTCTATTTTGAACAAGATCTTCTGTCCTAAAAACTAGATTTCTACCCCCTCCTGTATTTCCCCCTTCTCTCCCCTTTAAAAAATAGACCACACACCTATACATTTAATTTGTGGGGTGTCTGCATTTCTTAAATGATTTGTGCAAAAATCCTGAAGAAGCTAAGAACCCTCCTCTCTTGTTCCCAATCTCCTGAATCAAGACCATTCCTTGAGGCTATTCATGGCAGACAAACTGCTGTCTTTGGATGGATTAAAACCTACTTTAGTCTTTAATCCTAGGGTAGAGAGAAGCAACGAGGGGGTCTTCCATGTAGAAAGTGGCTTGGGAGACCAAGAAAGGAAAGATGAATGTATATCCAAGGAAAGACGAATGTATATCCAAGTCACTCAAGAACTTTTATGCATGTGCAAGAAACTTATGTCAAAGTGGCTACAAGATTATTTCAATAGGAGATGGAAGAATATAACTCCGTGTTTACTGCTAGAAACCAAAGCTTTGTGTGAAATCTTGAAGTTATGGGGAGGGAGGAAGGGTAGGAAAGCAGGTGCCTGTTTGTTCTTTCCCTCATCCTGAACTGCAGGAGGCTGAGACTCCTCGGGCTTTGGCGACCCCATCTGGGGAGTGTTTATTTGATGGTTGATTTTGCTATGCCAGGTACTTCCTTTCCTGTTTGGTATCATTTTGTAACACACATGCTGACCCTTTTCCCTTTCCCTTCTTTTCTCTGGGAAAATACAATGAATAAAGACTTACTGGCACTGAAAAAAAAAAAAAGTGACCATACTACCCAAGGCAATCTACAGATTCAATGCAATCCCTATCAAATTACCAATGACATTTTTCACAGAACTAGAATAATTTTAAAATTTGTATGGAAACACAAAAGACACTCAATACCCAAAACAATCTTGAGAAAGAAGAACAGAGCTGGAGGAATTACACTCCCTGACTTCAGACTATACTACAAAGCTACAGTAATTTGGGCTTCCCTGGTGGCGCAGTGGTTGAGAGTCCACCTGCCGATGCAGGGGACACGGGTTCGTGCCCCGGTCCGGGAAGATCCCACATGCCGCGGAGCGGCTAGGCCCATAAGCCATGGCCGCTGAGCCAGCACGTCCGGAGCCTGTGCTCCGCAACGAGAGAGGCCACGACAGTGAGAGGCCCACATAACGCAAAAAAAAAAAAAAAAAAAAAAGCTACAGTAATTAAAGTAGTATGGTATTGGCACAAAAAGAGACACATAGATCACTAAAACAGAGTAGAGATCCCAGAAATAAACCCACACACTTATGGTCAAACGATCTATGACAAAGGAGCCAAAAAAATACAATGGAGGCAAGACAGTCTCTTCAATCAGTGGTGCTGGGAAAACCGGACAGCTACACATAAAATAATGAAATTAGAACATTCTCTAACACCATATACAGACATAAACTCAAAGTGGATTAAAGACCTAAATTTAAGGTCAGATACTATAAAACTCCTCGAGGAAAACATAGGCAGCACAATCTTTGATATAAGTCACAGCAGTATTTTTTGGAGACTTTTCCTAGAGCAAAGGAAACAAAAGCAAAAAAAAAAAGGGGGGACCTAATTAAACTTACAAGCTTTTGCACAGCAAAGGAAAGCATCAACAAACAGACAACCTACTGAATATTTTCTTATTCAGTAGGTTGATATCATTTGCATATCATTGCAAATGATATGACTGATGGGGGTTATTACCCAACATATATAAACAGCTCATACAACTCATCAAAAAAATTTTTTTAATGTGCAGAAGACCTGAATAGATATTTCTCTAAAGAAGCCAGACAGATTGCCAACAGTCACACAGTTAAGATGGTCAACATCATCAATCATCAGGGAAATGATGAGGTATCACCTCATACCTCTCAGCATGGCTATCACCAGAAAGAACACAAATAACAAGGGTTGGTGAGGATGTGAAGAAAAGGGAACCCTCATGTACTGTTGGTGGGAATGTAAATCGGTGCAGCCACTGTGGAAAACAATATGGAGGTTTTTCAAAAAACTAAAAATATAACTACCATATGACCCAGCAATTCCATTCCTGGGGAATTATCCGGAAAAAATACTAGTTCGAAAAGATATATGCACCACGATGTTCATAGCAGCATTATTTAAAATTGCCAAGATATGGAAGCAACCTAAGCGTCCATCAACAGATGAATGGATAAAGAATATGTGGTGTGTGTATATATATATGTGTGTGTGCGTGTGTATGGTATACTAAGCCACAAAAAAATGAAATATTTCCATTTGCAACAATATGGACGGACTTGTAGGGTATTATGATAAATAAATAAGTCAGAGAGACAAATACTGAATGATATCACTTATATGTATAATCTGAAAAAATACAACCAAATAGTGAATATAATGAAGAAGCAGACACACATATAGAGAACTAGTGGTTACCAGTAGGGAGAAAGAAGGGTGGTGTGGTCATTATAGGCTTAGGAGACTAAGAAGTGCAAACTATTAGGTATAAAATAAGCTACAAGGATATGTTGTACAACACAAGGAATATAGCCAATATTTTATAATAACTATAAAAAGAGTATAACCTTTAAAAAATTATCACTGTATTGTACACCTGTAACATGTAATATTGTACATCAACTATACTTCAAGAAATTCATTTGAGAACACTCTCCAAAAGGAAAAACTTAATCACTCCCATACTTCATAATTTCATAGCACTTGGGGATCACAGTATATAAATCTATACACTTGTGTTATATATTGCTATTACAAAGAGATTATTTGCACCTGAGGTAATAGATGTATTTCAATCATATGTTAAAAAGTGAGGCTAAATATGTACTCGGATATTTGACTCTCAGTCACAAACCCAAGGGGTTTAAAGCCCTTTTCAAATTTCATGTGATCACCTGATATGGATTATATATAAAGTGATCTTTAATATACAAACTGAGTGTATCAATTGGAGTTTGATATGGGAAGCCAAACTACAATAGTCAGTATGGAGTAAGATTTCTCATAGGTAATAGACTTTATCAAACTGTAGGTTCTGGTGAGGAAATCTGTGAAAGAATGTCACCTCTGCATCTGGTGTTAGGCATGAAAAATCTACAGGTAATCTAGGTTCTCCATTGGGAAGAAAACCTGGAAATGAAGCAGAGGAGAACTTGGAAAAACTGGTACCCATAAGGACAATTGAGATTCCATGAGGACAAAAGTGGGAATGCACTCTGTCACCACATTTAACGATTCAAATGACCCACAGAAGCAACAGATGCTCTTTGCCACAGTGTTCCACATACATTCACCCAGGACTCAAGCTGAATGAGGAGACACAGTGGGATCTGGAGAGGTTGCACGTCTGACTCATACTAACTCCCTCATACTAACAAGGCGAGTCAATGTGTTGTCAACAGCATGCATGAGGGGCAGCAGGAATGTACCCTACAACAACCTTCAGGTTGGCTAGCTGTTGTTTCATTTTTAGCTTCCAAGTTTTTCTTACTGCCAACCTTAACAGGAAAAAGCATTATTTTGATATTCAGATCCAATAAAGTCTACTCCTCAAACTGACATCAGTACATTTCTTTTTAAATCATGTTTACATTCCAAATAAAAGCCTAACATGACACATCTATCCTTCTAGTAAAGTACACTAAACCTTTCTCCAGAGTAGATAAACTCACCTAGGTCACTTTATTCACCTTTGAGAGGTGTTCATTCCTCTTCTCAGACACCCTTTCCCCCTTTAACTTAAATACAGAGATATAAAGATGAACTATTATTAACACATGTTAGTAGAGAAATGGGAAAAGGGAAAATTTAAAGTAATCTTTTTCAAATACATTCCTACCAAAGTAGG
The DNA here is from genome assembly GCF_039906515.1 of Pseudorca crassidens. Classification (NCBI taxonomy): domain Eukaryota; kingdom Metazoa; phylum Chordata; class Mammalia; order Artiodactyla; family Delphinidae; genus Pseudorca; species Pseudorca crassidens. The sequence continues at coordinate 41,485,663 of NC_090311.1, read as the reverse complement.
GAAGAAATACTCATAGCTATTACAATCCTCGTTTCTACAACCAGTCACATGGTCATAGCTGATTTATAACTCCCTCCTTGCCCTACCCATTCTGTTGTCTCCCTTATTTGCAATAAGCACTGCTGGTGGTCATGGCTCCTTTCCTGGTAGAATAACCAAAAACTTCATCCCTAAAGAATCTGGGCCATTAGAAATTCTGCCTGTGTTAGATAATTGTAGTTTTCCATTAACTTTGATCACAGGACGAGAGAGTACTAAGAGGACCCCCAGGGGATGTCCTACTATTCAGGCAAAGATTAGCTGGGGAAATGGGCTGACTCATGTCCCCAAAATTGGTCATCTTACCTATCTGATGATGTCACTCTTCAATTAACATCCACATGCAACAATTATCTTCAGACTCCATACCTAATTTAAGAGGCTGACACACCTTCAGACTTCCTTATCACAAATGCACCAACTGTGTTCATTTCAAGTCCAGACTATATACTCAAACCATTAGCTGTTCCCAATGAATCAGTGTAAATGTGTTCTTTGGCTCTCTCCTTTCAGGAGAGATGAAAAACTAGACATGATGCTTGAAGTTCTCACTTTCAGGGTTTGCCTTCCCCACTATGTCAGAGCCACTTCTGATTTTATAGTGTTGTACTTGTCTACTTTCAGATGGTACCAGTATGTCATACAGAATTATCTCTAAAACAGGCAGTTTTAAAATATTCTTCAGTCAACTGGTTACAAGAGACTCTATGTGAGGCCACAGATGCTGATTAAGACAGAATAGGAAATGCAGGAATAGGGACTATAGTTATGAGCAACTTACTCATGCAATTTATATCTGCCTTAAAAGCCTGCTTGAGCCCAATATTACATATCACCACTTCTGTTTGGTGGTAGAGAGCTTCTGTGCACACCTAACTTTATTGGGTGGGTCACACAACACTTTGCGGATGATGGGCCACTCATGTCCCATAGGAATTTGATAACCTGTGGTCAAATGTATACCTTTTCTAGGGTCCAGTGCAAGCCAGAAGCTCTCTCAAAATGAAAATAGTTTTCTGTATAGCATGGAAGAGCTTGGTTATAAACTTCTAAGGTTCTGTCCTATGAATTAGCTATAGGGATCTGCCAAAGGGATATCTGTCAAACAAAACACTGTTGAATTTGCTGGTATAAATACACCACATGGGAATACTTTTGAGCACAAGGGACCATTAATATAAAATTATGCCAGGAATATAGAAAAACTGAATGGCAAACTAGAATGTTTGGCATCCCTAATATTACATTTGAGATCTGATTTTCAGTCATTTATAACTACATTTTGTAAAATTTGTTGAAAATCACAATAAAGTACACACTATTCATTTCTATAGTTTTAATGGTTATGAGGGATCTGCAGAAAGGCAGTAAAAGTGAGAAACAAAAAATAATCTAAAAACTAGTAATTCACATGCACTATATATAGGGTACCTCAGTTTCCACCTGCTGTTTCGCCTACAAATTTACAAATCAATACTTTAAGTACTAATCAGTTATCAAGCTGGATGGCTGACATAACCCTTCACATTTTAGAGGCTATTTAGAAAACTATCCTCTTATTATACTGTACCTTGGGTCCCAAGAAGAACAATATTCCTCAAAAACATACTTGAACACTTTTGGTTGAGTTCTGGTAGTCTATGGATATTTTTGATCACAGATAGTTATTCTTTCCTGAAGTGCAATATAGGCTAGGCAATGTATTTCTGTGAAGGGATAGCATAAGTTACAGAATTTTCCTAATGTCTCTTAGAATTCTTTATTAATTTGTTCAATAAACACTTATTTTGCCTCTGTTTTGACTTGAGCACTACATTAGGAACAGTGAACAAAATCATTTAAGAAATGGTCCTTTCCCTCAGATTGGATAGAAGAATCAGAGAGCAAATTACAGTGTGGTATTAAAATACAACAGATATGGACAAAATATTATGAAAACAAAAAGAATGAAGAAACTCTGCCCGGAAAGACTTAGAAAGAAATCACCATCCATACCAGACTTCCAGGAGAGATCCACAGAGACGGCTATTGCTGTATGAAAGATGAAGGCAGGAGTGATGTCAGCAACATGGCGGCATGAGATGGTCTTCCTTTCCATCTTCCTTTTTAATCAATGAATTAGATATCCATATACAAACAAAGGCACTTTTGTGGGTGTTTTTAGATCTAGCACTTTACTAAGGAAGAATCTTGCTCACCTGTGCAGCCAGTAAGATACAAACAACTATCTGTATGGGCTGCAGAACCAGTGGAGCCAATGAAACTGCCTAGACTCCTCTTGCCATTTTTGGGCAAAAAATTGGGCTGGTGTTGTCCCAGGCAGGCACTCACCCATGAGTGAGAACCTGCAGAGGTCCAGCCTTCCCAAAGGGAGACTCCAAATACACCATTTAAGAAAAGAAAAATGTGTATTTGGTCAAAACAGAGGCAGTAAAACAGTCCCAGCACTGCCCTTTCCTTGAGGGAGCACTGAATGGGGCTGATTTATCCAGCTTAGGCAACCTCTTCCACAGGGGGAAAAAGAAAGTAGTGAGTGACAACCCAGATACCCCAGTTGGATAGGAGAAACCCAGTTTGGGGGGAAATGTATAAGCAGAAATATGTAACTGTAAGCAATATGAAAACTCAATGTAGTATGGCATCACAAAAAGAAATTATTCCAATTTTCCCCAGCAGCACCCAGAATACTAAGGTGGGAGCTCTACAGCTGGAGGGAGGGAGATATTGGAAAAGAGGCAGATGAGAATTTCAAATGGTGTTGGAGGGGCTGTGCTCAGCAGAAAGTCCACCTATGTTCCTCTGGGGGTAACACCACCAGAGATCTCCCTTCTGGTCCATGGAACTCCCCAATGCACTGAGTACTAAACCCATACCTCCCTACCCCCACTCTCTTGTTGGCTTCTAGTGCATGCTTGTGTGCCCAAGAGAATGAGCCCAAGAAAATAGGGAAAGTCCTAAGAAAACAGACCACAGTTGGTGGGCAAGGGATAAACTAAAACTTGAACTACAGCTTCACCTTCTGGAGAACAAAAGAAAAGTTTCCAATAGCCAGCCAGGTGAGAAGTATAAATATAAAAGCTTATATATTCACCTACAAAAGGTAACAAGAAGCATGGAGCAGGTACACTTTTACAATGACAAAAATTAAACAAACAAACAAAATCCTCAGATAATAGCAGTATGTAGTATGACATTTTATCTCCCAAAGAAAATGGACAAAGAGTTAAGGAAGTGTCAACTATTTCAAATGTATAAGCAGAAACATGTAAACTATAAGCAATATGAAAACCCAATGCAGTATGGCATCACAAAAAGAAATTATTCTAAATAGCTGTTATAAAGAAACTCCATGAGTTACAAGAAAAGTCAGAAAGATGATTCTATGAAATCAAGAATGAGAAACCGGGGAACTCACTGGCAGTCCAGCGGTTAAGACTCAGCACTTTCACTGCAGTGGCCTGGGTTCAGTCCCTGGCCCTGGAACTAAGATCCTGCAAGCCACACAGCACAGCCAAAACAAAGAGAGACTCCAATTGAGATGAGGGAGGAGGAAGACACAAAATTCAACTCCCCCCAAAACCCGTCAAAAATACATCTACCTGTGGAACAATTCTCACTAAAAACTAACTGGAAATGGATAGAAAGACTTCTACAACCAAGCTTGTAACAAAGATCCACATGGAATCAGGTAGGAAGGGAATAGTAGAAGTGATCAGGTTGGGAACTGTGCCCCCGGGAGAAGACTCAGAGGAAAAGGGAAATTACATGGGTGGAGGTCTTCCCTGGGGAGTGAGCAGTTTGAGACACATATTGGGTGCCCCAGACCTGAGATCCGACAAAGGGAAGATGACCCTGCCCCACCCCTGCCTTTGGCTGGTTGGAGGGCCAGCAGGCCTAATAAGAAGGCTGTGGGAAACCTGGACTCTGCTCATGAGGCACACAAAAATGCTTGCTTGCTTTTGAGGCAGGGCAAAAAGGAGTGGTTTGAGAATGTGCCGGTGGCTGGCTGGTTTCCTGTGACCATCCTAGTGTTCACCACTACAGTATGAGACTAGGAATCATTTACAGGAAGGAAACAGCAACAAAACACAAAGACATAGAGACTAACATGCTGCTAAAAAAAAAAAAAAAAAATGGATTAAAGACCTAAATGTAAGGCTGGATACTATAAAACTCTTAGAGAAAAACATAGAACACTCTCTGACAAAAATCGCGGCAAGATTTTTTTGACCCACCTCCTAGAGTAATGAAAATAAAAACAAAAATAAACAAGTGGGACCTAATTAAACTTAAAAGCTTTTGCACAGCAAAGGAAACCATGAAACAAAACAAAAAGGCAACCCACAGAATGGGAGAAAATATTTGCAAATGAAACAACCAACAAGGGATTAATTTTCAAAATATACAAACAGCTCATGCAGATCAATGACAAACAAGCAAACAACCCAATCAAAAAATGGGTGGAAGATCTAAATAGACATTTCTCCAAAAAAGACATACAGATGGCTAAAAAGCACATGAAAAGATGCTCAACATCACTAATTATTAGAGAAATGCAAATCAAAACTGCAATGAGGTATCACCTCACACCGGTCAGAATGGCCATCATCAAAAAATCTACAAACAGTAAATGCTGGAGAGGGTGTGGAGAAAAGGGAACCCTCCTACATTGTTGGTGGGAATGTAAATTGGTACAACCACTATGGAGAACAGTATGGAGGTTCCTTAAAATACTAAAAACAGAATTACCATATGACCCAGCAAACCCACTACCGAGCATATACCCAGAGAAAACCATAATTCAAAAATACACATGCACCCCAATGTTCATTGCAGCACTATTTACAATAGTCAGGTCTTGGAAGCAACCTAAATGCCCATAAACAGATGAATGGATAAAGAATATGTGGTACATATATACAATGGAATATTACTCAGCCATAAAAAGGAATGAAATTGGGTCATTTGTAGGGATGTGGATGGAATTAGAAAACCACAAAACCCAAAGTCAACAAAACAGAGGAAATAAAGATTAGAGATAAAGGAGACCAAAAATATAAATAAACAAATAAAGTTGAAAACGAGTTGTTTTTTTTTTTTTGAAAAGATAAACAGAATTGATAAACCTTTAGTCAGGTTCATCAAAAAGAGAGAGGACCCAAATAAACAACATAGGAAATTAAAGAGCAGAAACCACCATGGATACCTCAGAGATACACGAAAAAAAAAAAAAATCCGCAAGAGAATTCTGTGAACAGTTATATGCCAACAAATTGGAAAACCTAGAAGAAAATGGACAAATTTCTAAAAACATACAACCTTATGAAACTGAATCAAGAAGAAATAGACTATCTGAACAGACTGATCACTAGTAGTAAAATTGATTTTGTAATTAAAAACCCAGCAAACAAAAGTACAAGACCAGATGGCTTCACAGGAAAATCCTACCAAACATGTGAAGAGCTGACACCTGTCCTTCTTAAACCAATCTAAAAAACTGAAGGGGATGGAATACTCTCAAATTCATCCTATGAGGCCCACCATTACTCTGGTATCAAAACCAGACAAAAACACTACAAAGATTTAGTACAGCCACTGTAGAAAATAGTATGGAGTTTCCTCAAAAAAACTAAAAATAAAGCTGCCATATGATTCATCAATTCCACTCCTGGGTATATATCTGAAAAACACTAATGTGAAAAGATATATGCACCCCAATATACATGCACCCCAATGTTCATAGTTTATTTACAATAGCCAAGGTAGGGAAACAACCTAAGTGACCATTAACAGAGGAATGGATACAGATGTGGTATATAAACAATGGAATTTTACTCAGCCATAAAGAATGAAAGTCTGCCATTTGCAACAATGTGGATGGACAGAGTATTGTGTTTAGTGAAAGAAGCCTGACAGAAAAACAGATACTCTATGTTGTCACTTATATGTGGAATCTAAAAAACAAATGGATGTATATAACAGAAACAGACTCACAGACAGAGAAAAAACTAGTGGTTACCAATGGGGAGAGGGAAGTGGAGAGGGGCAAGGTAGGGATATGGGATTAAGAGACACAAACTACCATGTATAAAATAAGCAACAAAGCTATATTGAACAAATTGACTTCTTTACCACAGAGACTAAAAAGTTAAAAAAAGAACCAAACAAATTCTGGCACTGACAAATTCAATGAATATGGTGAAGAATGCAATAAGATATCAGTATCAGGGCAGACCAGACGGAAGAAAGGATAAATGACCTGGAGGATAGGAATTCTGAACACAGAAGATAAAAGGGAATTAAGACTTTAAAAGAGTCAACAAAGCCCACGAGAGCTATTGAAATCCAGCAGAACAAACAAGTATCAGAACTGATACTTTAAAAGCATAAAGGATGGGGCAATTTATTTAAAGAGATAGCTGAGAACTTCCCAAACCTACAGAAAGACTTGGACATAGAAGTCCATGAAACTAATAGAACACCCTATTATCTCAATGCTAAAAGACCTCCAAGACACATTATAATGAAATGGTGAAAACAAAACAAAACAAAAAACAATGGGGTGGGGGGAAAGATATAACCTACAAAGTAACCCTTTTAGTCTATCAGTGGATTTCTCAGCACAAACCCTACAGGCTAGGAGAGAGTGGAATGACATACTCAAAGTGTCAAAAGAAAAATTGCCAGTCAAGAATATTTTACTAAGCAGAGCTATCCTTCAGATATGAAGGACAAATAAAGTCTTTACAGACAAACAAAACTTGAAGGAGGTCAACGTTAGACCTTCCTTGCAAGAAATGCCAGAGTTTAAGTTGAAAAGATGCTAATCAGCAACATGAAAACAAAACATTGATAAAGGTATGCTGTCAGACTTAGAAAAATTTAACTCTAAATTAAGATAGTGCATTAACCACTGAAGGAGCATAAAGGTTAAAGGTAAAAGGTTAAAAGAAAAAAAAGAGTAGGAAAAACTATAGCTGCTATAAATTGTTAGTAAACAAAGAGGTAAATTGTGACATCAGTAATATAAAAAGGAAGGAGTAAAAGGCTGAAGCCTTTATAGGGGAAGAAATTATAAGTTGCTATCTCCTAAAACAGACTGCTTTATCTCTAAGATGTCTTATAGAAACCCCATGGTAACCACACAAACGAAAAGAAAAACCTAGAGTAAATCCACAAAAGACAAAGGGAAACAGCATACCACCACAGGAAATAACTAATCTCCAAACGTAGGGAGAAACAGGAATAAAAGGATGGAAATACAGAACCAGAAAGCAATTGAATTCAATCAAAAGGCACAGAGTACCTGGATGGATAAAAAACAAGATCCAACCATATGCTGCCTATAAGAGACTCATTTTAGATTTAAGTATGCACAAAGACTTTAAGTGGAGGGGATGGAAAAAGATATTCCATACAAGTGAAAACCAAAGCAAGCAAGGGTAGCTGTGCTTATCAGACAAAATAGACTATGCCAAAAGCAGCAACAAGGGATAAGGAAGGTCATTATAATGATATGGGATCAATTCTTCACAATTTAACAATCGTAAATACATATGCACCCAACATTGGAACACCTAAATATAGGAAGCAAATACTAACAGATATGAGAGAACTAGGCAAGAATGCAATAGGGGTCTATCCTTTCAATAATGGATAGATTACCCAGACAGAAAAAAAAAAAGGAACGATGGACTTGAACCATACATTAGACAAGATGGACCCAATAAACATCTTTAGAATACTCCTTCCAACAGCAGCAGAATAGACATTTGAGCGAACATGGAATATTCAAGCACAGATCACGTAGCAGGACACAAAATAGGTCTCAAATTTAAAAGGACTGATATCCTACCAATTATCTATTTCAACCACAATGGCATGAAACCAGAAAACATAAAGAAAGCTAGAAAATCTACATGTAGACGCAAAACACACTCCTGAACAACCAGTGGGTCAAAGAAGAAATCAAAAGAAATAAAAGTATCTAGAAGAAAATAAAGTGGAAACATGAATACCAAAATCTGGGAGCCACTACAAAAGCAGTTCAGAGAGGGAAGTTAACAGTGATAAATATATTAAGTTAGAAAGATAACCAACCTAATCTTATGCCAAGGAACTAGAAAAAGAACAAATTAAACTCAAAGTTAGCAGAAGGAAGGAAAGAAGCTCAGAGTAGAAATTACTGATATAAAGACCAGAAAAAAAAAGCTTTTTTAAAAAAATAAAATTGACACTAAGAAAAAGATTTGAATATCAGAAATGAAAAAGACATTACAACTGACAATACAGAATAAAAAGGTTCATAAGAGACTCCTATGAACAATTACATGCCAACAAATTGGGTAACTAGAGGAAATCAATAGTTCCCTAGAACCATGTAATTTACCAGGACTGAATCAGGAAGAAATAGAAAGTCTGAACTAACCAATAATGAAAACCTTTTAAAACAGAAAACTACAGGACCAGATGGCTTCACTGGAGAATTCTAACCAAACTTTTAAGGTTTAACACCAATCCTTCTCAAACTCTTCCAGAATACTGAAGAATGAATACTTCCAAACTCAATGACACCAGGATTGCACTAATACCAAAGCCAGATAAGAACACAAGAAAATTATGGACCAATATCCCTGACGAACATAGATGCAAAAATTCTCAAAATATTGAAAAACAAATACCATATGCTAACACATATATATGGAATCTAAAAAAAAATTTTAAAAAAAGGGTTCTGAAGAACCTAGGGGGCAGGACAGAAATAAAGACGCAGACATAGAGAATGGACTTGAGGACACAGGGAGGGGGAAGGGTAAGCTGGGACGAAGTGCGAGAGTGACATTGACATATATACACTACCAAATGTAAAACAGATAGCTAGTGGGAAGCAACCACATAGCACAGGGAGATCAGCTCTGTGCTTTGTGACCACCTGGAGGGGTGGGATAGGGAGGGTGGGAGGGAGATGCAAGAAGGAAGGGATATATGTATACATATAGCTGATTCACTTTGTTATACAGCAGAAACTAACACAACATTGTAAAGCAATTATATTCCAATAAAGATATTAAAAAAAAATTCTCAAAATACTGGCAAATCAAATTCAAGAACTAATTGAGAGGATTATACACCGTGACCAATTGGGATTTATCTCTGGGATAAAAGGATGTTCCAACATATGAAGAATATATGATATATGTGGTATAATGATATACCACATTAAAAGAATGAGTGATCAATAGATACAGAAAAAGTGTTTGACAAAATACAACATTGTTTCACGATTAAAAAAAACCTCTATAGCTTGGATATAGGAGGAACATATCTCAACATCATAAAATCTATATGACAAACCCACAGCTAACATGCTCAGAGAAAAACTGGAAACTTTCTCTAAAATCAGGAATAAATGTGCCCACTCTCATCACTTTTATTCAACATAGTACTGGAAGTTCTAGCTAGAGCCATCAGTCAAGACAAAAGTCATCTAAGAAAGGATGTAGTAAAACTGTTCTTTGCAGATTACATGATCTTATTAAAAATCCCAAAGACTCAACTAAAAAACTTTTAGATCTCAATGAATTCAGTAAAGTTGCAGGATATAAAATGCAGTAATCAGTTGCATTTTATGTACAATGAAATATCTGAAAAAGAAAGAAAACTGGGCTTCCCTGGTGGTGCAGTGGATAAGAATCTGCCTGCCAACGCAGGGGACACAGGTTCAATACCTGGTCTGGGAAGATCCCACATGCTGCAGATCAACTAAGCTCGTGTGCCACAATTACTGAGCCTGTGCTCTAGAGCCCGTGGGCCACAACTACTGAAGCCCACATGCCTAGAGCCCATGCTCCACATCAAGAGAAGCCACCATGAGAAGCCTGCACACCACAACGAAGAGTAGACCACGCTCACCACAACTAGAGAAAGCCCGCATGCAGCAACGAAGACCCAACACAGCCAAAAATAAATTTTTAAAAAAATTAAAATTAAAGAAAGAAAACTATGTCACAATAGCATCAAAACCAATGAAACACCTAGGAATAAGTTTAACGAAAGAAGTGAAAAATCTGTGCTATGAAAACTTACAAGACTTCGTGGAAAGAAAATTTTAAAAAGACAAATAAATGGAAGGACTTCCCATATTTATGGCTGAGAAAAGTTAATATTGTTAAAATGTCAATGCTATTTAAGCTATCCATATCAAATGTGTAGATACAATGCAATCCGTATCAAAATTTCTTAGCATTTTTCACAGATATAGGAAAAAAAATCATGAAATGTGTGAAACCACAGCAGACCCCAAATAGCTAAAGGAATCCTAAGAACAAACCAGAGGCATCAAATCTCTGTTTGTGATTTCAAACTACACTGCAAAACTATAGTAGTTATGGTACTGACATAAAAAGACACATAGATCAATGGAACTTAATAGAGAGCCCAGAATTAAACCCTTGCATATACAGTCAACTAACATTTGGTAACATAGCCAAGAACATCCAATGGGAAAGGATAGTCTCTTCAACAAATGGTGTTAGAAGAACTAGATAACCACAGGCAGAAAGATGAAATTTGACCCCTATCTTCTGCTATTTGCAAAAATTAACCTGAAATGATCAAAGACTTAAACATAAGTCCTGAAACTATAAAACTCGTAGAAGAAAACATAGGGGAGAAGCTCAATATTGGCCTTAGCAATGATTTTTTTGGAAATGACACCAATGGCACAAAAAAGAGAAAAATACAAGCAGGACTACTAACTTAAAAGCTTCTGCAGAGCACAAGAAATAATCAACGAAATGAAAAGGCAATCCACAGAAAAGGCAACCAACCGAATGGGAGAAGACAGTTGCAAATAATGTGTCAGATGAGGTGTTAATGTACAAAATTTATGAAGAATGCATACAACTTCATTAAAAAAAAAACTGACTAGAAAAATAATGGGCAAAGGAACTGGAGACAATTTTCTAAAGAAGACATCTAAATGGCCAGCAGGTATGTGAAAAGGTGCTCAACATCACTAACCACGGAAATGCAAATAAAAGCCACAATAAGATATCATATTAGACATTTAATAATTATCAAAAATACAAGCGATAACAAGTGTTGGGAAGGATGTGAGTAAAGGAAATCTTTGTACACTGTTGGTGGGAATTTATAGTGGTTTAGCCACTATGGAGAACACTATGGAGGTTCCCCCGAAAATTAAAACAGGACTACTGTATTTCCCAGCAATCTTATTTCTGAATATATGTACCCAAAGGAAATTAAAACCAATTTCGATACAGGCACTCCCATGTTGATTGCAGCATTATTCACAATAGTTAGATGTGGAGACAACCTAAGTGTCTATCAACGGGTGAGTGGATAAAAACATGTTATATACACAACCAAACACTATTCAGCCATGAGAAAAAAGGACATTCTGCCATTTTCAGCAACATGGGTGGACCTTGAGGACATTATGCTGAGTGATGTAAGTCAGAGAGAGAAAGACAAATACTGTATGATACCTCACATGTGGAAGCTAGAAAAAAAAAAAAAACCTCAGCTTATAAAACAGTGGAATGGTGGTTACCAGGAGCTGAGGGCGGGAGGTGGAGTGGAGAATGTGGAAGATGCTGTTACAGGATACATGCTTACAGCTTGCAGATAAATAAGTCCCACAGATCTAATACACAGTTCAGTGATTATAAACAAAGTGGTTTTATCAACATTAAACTTGCTAAGGAACTAGATCTTAATTGTTTGAACTAGAAGAAAAAAGAAAATTCAGTCAGATACAATAGGATATTAATCCCAGGTATTCTATTTCCTGGTTGAATGATCTTGGGAAAGTTACTTCATCTTTCTGATACTTAATTTTACCAATTAACCAATCAGATATGATATTTGCCTTAGAGGATTATTATGAGGATTAGAGGAACTACAGACATACCTAAGAGATATTCGGTTCTAGACCATTGCAATAAATTGGTTTTGCAATAAAGTGAGTCACACAATTTTTGGTTTCACAGGGTATATAAATGTTTATATTATACTGTAGTCTACTAAAGTGTGCAATAGCATTTTGTCTAAAAAACAACATATGTACCTTAATTAAAACATGCTTGGGCTTCCCTGGTGGCACAGTGGTTGAGAATCCACCGGCCGATGCAGGGGACACGGGTTCGTGCCCCGGTCTGGGAAGATCCCACATACCGCGGAGCGGCTAGGCCTGTGAGCCATGGCCGCTGAGCCTGCGCGTCCGGAGCCTGTGCTCCGCAACGGAAGAGGCCACAACAGTGAGAGGGCCGCGTACCGCAAAAAAAAAAAAAAAAAAAACATGTTTTATTGCTAAAAATGCTAACAATCTGACCGTGCAGGGTAGACACAAGTCTTCAATTTGTAAAAATGCACTATCCGTGAAGCATGATAAAGCAAAGTGCAATAAAACAAGGTACACCTTTAGTGTCCAGTGTTTCTGGTACACAGTGGGTGATAAGTAAATGGAAATTTATTAGCACCACTATTCCTACTACTAAGACCACTACTGTGGGGCTGCACCCCACAGGCCTGCAAGCCTTGTAGTTGCCCAGCCTCAAGACTGAAGAAAGAGCCCACGGACAACGGCAGACATCAGTGGTTTAGTAGATGGGGGAAATTACCTCTGAAGTAAGGTCCTGGAGAGATATCCCACTGTGTGGGGCGGACAGATAACAGGACGCAGCAGTCTTCACTATCCCGGGAGAATGAGGCTAAGGTTTAGAGGGGAACTGATATCAGCTTGGCTCATCAGCTACCAAGGAAACAAGCCCCTGGGGCACGTTGCTCGCAGCCCCTCAGGTTAATGAGTATCACAAGGGCAGATATTTCCCTTTAATAAACTAGCAGGTGGAGCCATTCTGGCCTAAGGGGCAGAGGGCAAGCACATTCCTATGAGCAGGGTGTAGGGGAAGCAGGGGCTGGTTGGGCAGGGGATGTACAGAGAGCAAGAGAACAGCCATCTTGAGTGACCTGACCAAACACTCCACCCCAACAGACCCTGCACGACCCTTATCTCTTGGGCTGCCCCTCTTCCTCCATATCTCTGGGCTCAGGTATGTAGGGGTGGACTGCAACCAAATACCACAAATGCAATACAAACAGCAGCTAAAAAGTATCAAGACTCCAAGAGGTGGGCAAACTCTGGAGCCAGGTGCTTATTAAGTCAGTTTTTCATGGAAGTCCAAAAGAGGACAACAAAGGCAACTGGCTGTAGACCCAGCAGAAAAATTCATTTCACAGTGAAGCTGCTGCTGTCACCCAGTCCATGAACAGATTCCTTCTGCTCAGACTAGAGAGGAAATGTGAGCTGTTTAAAGGCACAGTACAGGGAAGGTCATGACCATTAAGCAAATTACGAGCAGTAATAGCATTGAGATAACACCACCCCTGCCTGAGGTTTTCGGCCCTGGCCTCTAGGACCGAACTGCCTGTCCACCCTCAGTCCCCACAGCAGGTGACAAATACTGCAGCGGCAGTGTAACAACTGACAGTTAATATAACGGTGCCTTTCTTCTGTAAGGCACTGTTGTAAAGCACTGTAGACTGCATAGCTGTGTTCCCTTATGGCTGCTCTGCCCCCTTCCATAGCTGAGACCAGCAGCCCCAGGGTACTCTTTCATCATTTTGCTGTTGCCACAGTCCCCCATCAAACCCTTCCCGGTAACTGGCCACGTCCAATTCGCAGGCCTGCCCCTGAGTTAATATCCCTAAAGCCTGTGTCTGTAATCGTTTAGGGGTGATGGGTCTGGGGGTATATTTGTATTTTGTAGATAATCCAGGTCCTTGCATTTTGTATTCACCAGTCACCCCCATGCAATCAGATGAGCCACGATTACAGGGCTGCTACTTTTAAACTGGGAAAGAGACTCTGAGGTGAACAGGATATCATTAGTGTAACAGCAAGAGAAAGTCATCTATCATGGTAGACAGCTGCCACTGGGTCGGTCCCACATGTTAGTGTACGGCGATTGCACCCAGAGCTTTCCGTTCCCGTCCTCACTTCCCCACATCTCAGCACTCACAGGAGTTTCCTCGGCCTCCTGGCTGGCTCAGCAGTTGTTGCGCTACACCCCACGGGGCTGAAAGCCTTGTAGTTGTCCAGCCTCAAGACTGAAGAAAGACCCCACGGGGCTTCCCTGGTGGCGCAGTGTTTGAGAGTCCGCCTGCCAATGCAGGGGACACGGGTTTGTGCCCCGGTCCGGGAAGATCCCACATGCCGCAGAGCGGCTGGGCCCGTGAGCCATGGCCGCTGAGCCTGCGCGTCCGGAGCCTGTGCTCCGCAACGGGAGAGGCCACAACACCGAGAAGCCCGCGTACCGCAAAAAAACAAAAAACAAACAAAAAAAAAGAAAGAGCCCACGGACAATGGCAGACATCAGTGGTTTAGTAGATGTGGGAGCTTACCTCTGAAGCAAGGTCCTGGAGAGACACCCCACTGTGTGCAGCAGACAGGGAGCAGGACACAGCAGCAGCCTGCACTACCCGGGGAGAAGGAGGCTAAGGTTTAGAGGGGAACTGATATCAGCTCGGCTCATCAGCTACCAGGGAAACAAGCCCTGGGGCACGTTGCTCGCAGCGCCTCAGGTTAATGACCATCAGGAGTGCATACTTTTCCCTTTAATAAACTAGCAGGTGGAGCCGTTCTGGCCTAAGTGGCAGAGGGCAAGTATGTTCATGTGAGCAGGGTGTAGAAGAAGCAGGGACTCATCGAGCAGGGGATGTACAGAGAGCAAGAGAACAGCCGCCTTGAGTGGCCTGACCATACAACTACTATACATCTTGACAGAATGTTTGTGTTGTGCACTTAAAGTTGCAACACTCCTGCCTAAATTTTCTTAGAAGGAACCGGAGGCTCAGTGACTTTCACAGGTGAAGATGATAATTAGTCGCCAAATTAACTCTGTAGGGAGTTAACCCAGTGTTTAAAAAACCAGACTCTAGAGATGCATTTTCATGATTCAAATCTTGGCTCTTTCACTTGATTACCTTCTTGGGAAACTTTCTCTCTTTGTGCCTCAGTATCCTTACCTGTAAAATGGGAAAAAAATATATACCCACCTTAAAGAGTTGATATGAGGTATCATATGAGTATAAGGCATGTAAATGTATTATATACTTTATGAAATGTAATAAATATTAGCTATCAGTGTTGTCAGCTTCTCATTTTTTCATTCTACATATCTTTGACAAAGCAGTGATCATAAAATAAAATTCTAATAAGAATAATATAAAATTATTAAATTATATATACACACACATACATACATCTTATCATATGCATTCATAAGTGTATATGTGAGAAACAATGACTTTTTTTAAATTCCTACTTAAATGGCACTGTGTAAAATGAAAAAGCAAGAGACTTACCTCAAAATTACACCGGGGTTCCCAACAATGTGAGATTATTAAAGTACTTTGTAAGTGTAAACTGCAAAAAAAAAGAAAAAGAAAGAAGAAAACAACAAAAAATGCATTCAATAATACCCTGAAATGTTCTCATAGGAACAACTTGGTATCTTCTTTATATATGCATGAGGATAAACAATAGTTTATTAGCCATGTAATTATTGAAGAGATCCTAAAGGCATGCATATAATTAGGTCCTGGTTAAGAAAAACATACAGTTGTTCAGAAATAACCATTGCTTTTTTTCTTTTTTTAAGATCAGTTAATAAAAACATGTTTTGGACTTTAAAATCTGTCTACTGAATTTATGTCTATATATTTATTAGTTTCCAAATGTTGTGATGTCCTAGTACCTATGTGCAATCATTAGAATAAAAAAACAGGAACTTTTATGTACTTGATTCATTTTTAAAATTTTTCTCCTACCATTGGAAAGTATTGCTGCAGAATACTGATGATTTAATAATTGGACGTAATACTCGCAAAAATTGTTTTTATAGTCCAGCTTTTGCAGGCAATTTAGTATCAACTCACAGTTTGGTAGATTGGAAATATCTTGAGTGTTTCTACTTTGTTATTCTACTAAACTCAAAGGTATTAACCTTCAGCCTTTAAACTTTAAGCTTTAGGGCAGACAAATGGCCATTTATTACAGGATTACAGCTCTATTTTAAAAATTGCTTATTAGATATAAGGACAAGCATTCTTCACATTTTGGGATGTACGGTTCCACGTTTGTTTTTTTTAAAAACCCAAACATCAATACTCTCTCACATACATTCTAATGTAATATGGAAGTTATTTGATTTCTTTTTAGTATCTCAAAGAACAGCTCGTCTAAAATTTTGAACTTGAGATGTCCAATGTAATCATATTTTCTTCCTAATGTAGTCCTTAATAGTCCTATTATATAAGGTGCATTCCCTTTGACTTACTCACCAAAACACTAACTTTATAGAAATGATTTTTTAAAGCCAGCCTGCATATTTTCAATATGCTTTATTTAGATAGAAAGAAAATAATAATAATCAGTGTGTTATAGTCTCACTATTCTCTAAAATCTCCAAGTGGCTTAAATGTGGTTCTCCCACACACAGGTCTTACGTTTAATAAATACTGATTAATTGACTATTTAAAAGAGCTGATTTGAGCCATGCACTGTGCATTGGACACAGCAAATAATGTGATGAAAAATATAAGATGTATACGATGAAAATTATCTAATGATATATTGTACACATTGGTATTCAGTATCAGTAAACTTTTTCCAAATGGTAATCCAAATATGCTTTATACCTAACTGCTATTATCACTAAACAATGATTCTGTTAAATAATACAGGAGAAGGAAGACCTCACATGTCATTGAGAATTCTATTTTAGTTGCAGTTTAATTAGGTCAACTTTCACAATTTTATTTTGTACCTCCTTAAAAAAAAATTTTAATCTGGAAAATATCAGTTCTCTTTTTAGTATGCATAAGAACATTTTCAAATTATTTGTATTATATTTGTATGGCTAAACTACATAGGACTTAGAAGGGAAATGTATTGACATATGATGAAAATTTATCTGGGTACTATAAAAAGATTTGCATGTAATACATGTGTAAATGGGTTTTATACTTATGACCAAGGGAAATATCGCCTTACTTCCTTTCACTTCATTTTATATATGTATATGTATAGATATGTATAGACATATACTTCATATGTATACATATACATATGTATATACTTCATTTTATATATAAATTTTATATATAAAATGAAGTGAAAGGAAGGAAGATATATATATATATATATAGAGAGAGAGAGAGAGAGAGAGAGAACTGAAGGGAACTTTGGAATATATGTGAGGTTCCTTTGATAAAGGGTGTATGACCTTGGATAAGGGAGAGAGAAGGATTTTCTTAAAACAACCCATTTTAGAGTGTGGCTACAAGTACTCAATTTGAAGGTACTGGGTTATCATATATGACTATGATTTTGTTGATGTCAACCTTAAATAGAGCAAAGAACAACTTTATTTAAGCAAAAATGAGTTTATTTAGGAATAGCACAGGAATTGCAATTTGGGACAAGCCAACTATGGTGAACCGTAAGCAAGTCCAGAGAGCAAAGGAGGAGGGTGTTTTTTCACAGAGGAAAGGAGGAAGTTGGAGGAGTTGCTTTGAACAAAAGTTCATTGGAGGAAAATGAGTGTTCAATGTGCTGGCGGCTTCTCATTGGCTGCAGAGGAGGGCAACTTCCTTTTGCCAGGTGAAAAGAGGAACTGTTTCTTCTTCCTGCTGAACTCTGCAGGCTGTAAGGAGTGGCCCTCCCTTCATGGTTTCCCGACTTCAATTTTGAATTAGGTTTCCTTAATACATTTTCACAGGGATGATGGCTAGGGAGTGGTAGAGATTTAGGAAAAATAACAAGGCATAAAAATAGATTTTTTAAAAAAAATTTTAAAGGCATCTTCATTTCTGTGATCCCGCAATTCACCAAGCAGCCTTCCCTCTCCCTCTTTTTTAATTTCCAAGTTAACTCCCCTATTTGAAATGAAGTATCCAGAATATAAGGTAATAATTTATTTTACATTATAAATCGGTTTATCATGTGATTTTTTCCAGCCCAATTTATTTATTGATGGTGAAAATCTAGACTTACATTTTCTAGATAAAAAAATCATGGAGTGCAGAGAGACAATGGCACCTCTACCTTTCCAACCATCCAAGCCCTCTCTCCTTTCTACAACTTAGGACTTGGGTTAAGAGAACCCTACCCAGAAACTGATATATGTGATAGGGATGAAAAAATTTTTGAAACCAAGACTCGCACTTTACTCTTGGGATCAGCATAAGAGATGCTGAGGTTCAGTAATCATTTATTATGTACTTAACATGTGCCAAGCACTGTGCCAACCACTGGGAATACAAAAAGTGATTACGACATTATATCAACACTTCAAGAGTTTATACTTTAGTTGTGAAGATAACAATAAAGAGACAGTATGAAAGTATTGATACATAACTGCAAGACACAATACAGAGGAAAGACTTATCAACCATCTGGTAGAGGAGTTGACTAAAATAAAAATGCACAACATAAGAGTGGTGAGTTAAGCTATATTTGAGGCAAAATGAGGACTATAGCCTGGGAGACAGCATCTCAGATAGCTTTGAGGAATCAGTATTATATGTGATTTTGGTGAAGGTGGAATACATGAAATCAAACACACATTTTGGCAGAAGGTTACTGCTGGTCTCATGAAAGTTGCTGCTGGTCACGAGGAGCAGATGTCTCCATAAATGATTTTAGTGCTTTTCTAGATAAGGGGAGATGCAAGAATTTGGGCTCATAAAATCTTCTCCTGAAAATATCTAACTATCTGGAGGCCTGTTCTGCCAGCTTTTTCCAGAGCACAGAGTGCCTCATTCCTGATCTCCACCCTGAACTCCTTTCAGGATGTGCTGAAGGTCAGCAACTACAGTGGCTACTGACTTAATCCTTGTAGAGGCAGATAGCAAGTGCCAATTCTTAGTTGGCAGAGGGAAGGAAGAGTATAGGAAAACTTGGAGAGGAGGGTAATACCTTAGCAACTCCTGCGCAGGATTGTGAAGAATTTATAGCATTTTCCCAAGACAAAATGATTGAGTGGGAAGGGAAGATATTCTAGGCTAATAGTCATGAAATAGCATGGTGTTTAAGGAACCTGGCAGTTCTGCATGCTATATGGTATTTGATCTCACTTCCTGAGGCATGTGTTACAAATTAAATCACTAGGTCCCATCCCAGAACTATAGAAATCAAATCTTTGAGACCCAAAGATGTATATTTTACAAGCTTCCTGAGTGACACTGTGTATTTGAAAGTTGGAGGACAACTATGAATATGTGAGTAGCCAAAGATAAATGTGATGAGAGCTAACTGACTTCTCTCACCAGGAGCCTGCAGTGTGACTTAGCAGTGTAGGGCCATGGTCAGCTTGCACTTAAGAGGATCATTCCGGAGACTGTGGATTGGCCTCTGGAGTCAGGGGGATGCTGGGTTTTTTTGTTTGTTTGTTTTGCGGTACGCGGGCCTCTCACTGTTGTGGCCTCTCCCGTTGCGGAGCACAGGCTCCAGACGCGCAGGCTCAGCGGCCATGGCTCACGGGCCCAGTCGCTCCACGGCATGTGGGATCTTCCCAGACCAGGGCACAAACCCGTGTCTCCTGCATCGGCAGGCAGACTGTCAACCACTGCGCCACCAGGGGAGCCCGGGATGCTGTTTTGATCCAGGAGATAAATGATGAGGATTTGGACTACATCCATTACAGTAGGAATGGAGAGAAAGGGACAGATATCCCAGACTTCTAAGTATTAAAACACATGATTGAAAAATGTTTTGCCTCTTGTTGTCTCACATTTTACATGGTCCTCCTTCATTTCTCTCTAACCTTAATATAAGAAGGGACTAACTTTCAGTGTCATGTATTCCACAAACCATAGTTTTGTCAGCCTGATTATTTAAGAGTGCATGCTATATATAGCTAGGAACATTCGTGTGTGTCTTGAGAGAAAAAAAAATTTAGAGATCTCTTGGTTTAGTTTCACCTCAGTACAGCAATCTGAGTCAAGCTTATTACAAGCACTAGCTTTTTAGATTTTTCAAAAATTCTCTCTACTCTGTTTCTATCCATGTCTATCTCTGGCTAAAATATCCCACTTACATTCCCTTGGTCATCATAGGCCCAGCACACCACCTGCCCTAGTTTCCCTTACTTGGCAAACAACAACTGTCTCCTGCCTCTGAATTGCTGTAGCATTAATATGTCCTCTTCCAATTGTCTTCTGACTTTCATTTCCTTGCCTGATCTGCTATGCAGATTGAGATTCAGAAATCATCGACGTCCCCTAGAGTGCCATCGACATTCTCTGCATACCTGTTGAGAAATTAATTTTAACTACGAGCACCTACACAAACAATATTTTATAGTAAGCTTAGAAAAAGTCATTTTTATGTATATCATACAGGAGGCATAAGCATAAACCCATGAAGGAGAATCATTACTAACAACAAATGCTTATTGTGTACTTACTGTGAGCTAAGCATTATTATATAAACTACAGACAGTAAAATGCATGATTTGAAGAGACTTACAATCCCATTGAAAAGTCTGAATGTGTACATAATAAAAAAAAATAGCATTTGAGAAACAGTGGAAAGAATACTTGAAATAGAGGAAGGAAAATTGGATTCAAACCCAATTCGACAGCTTACTATAACATTCAAGAAAGAATTTAGCCTCACTTTCATTATTTTCAAAATTGAGGAAATAATACCTATCTGTATAGGTCACTCTGAGGCTAACTATAAAATGAAATCTTTCATTCATTTAACAAGTACATGTTAAACAAGAGACTGTCTCATACATGATATTAGAGAATAGAGAGGCAGTGTAGAAAAAGAAAATCCAGACTCCCACTTTCTTAGAGTTTATATTTTAGCAGGCAAGATGAGGGGGGAAGAAAAGGTGCATAAATAAATTGATGATAAAATTCCAAAGAGTGAGACAACCAGTGCTAAGGCTCCAAAAAAAACTTCGCCTGTTTAAGGTACAGAGAGAAACCTCCTGTGGCTGAAATACTGTGATCAAGATGAAAAATGTAACAAGAAAATCTGGAAAGGTGAGCAGGGGACAGTTACTATCAGCTTATGTTGTTTAAATTTTCTTTTTACCAGATAGTGTATTAAGCACATTCTGTATATTAATACTCTTAATACAATAACCTTAAAATGTTGAAACTACTATTCTCATTTTACAAGTAAGGAAATGGTGTCTTGCTCTAGGCTACCTATATATTTGGTGGACCCAAGATTCTAATTTAAGCACTTTGATTCCAAACTTGATGTTAACTTGAGGGAGGAGTTCAATTACAGAAGATCAAGGTGCAGAAGCTAAGGAGGAGGAGACAGAGGAGGAAGAGGAGGAAGACGGAATGAAAACAGTTAAAAAATTACATTAAGAAAACCCTTTCTAGCATGTATCATACTCTCCAATTCATGCAAAATTATATATAGACATGTATGCATGCAGAAACTGGAAAATATAAACATTTGCTTACCTTGAGATGACTGTTACATATTTTTAAAAAGCAAATCATAGACAAATATTTATAGAATGATTTTTTTTTTTTTTTTTTTTTTTTTGCGGTACGCGGGCCTCTCACTGTTGTGGCCTCTCCCATTGCGGAGCACAGGCTCCGGACGCGCAGGCTCAGCGGCCATGGCTCACGGGCCCAGCCGCTCCGCGGCATGTGGGGTCTCCCCGGACCGGGGCACGAACCCGCGTCCCCTGCATCGGCAGGCGGACTCTCAACCACTGCGCCACCAGGGAAGCCCTAGAATGATTTTTAGTTAAAAAATATCATATATATATTTGTACTTATTGTATATACCTGAATAGATATAATCATGGAGATGTGTACACATCAAATTTAATAACTGGATATGTTTAAAGGAGTTGAAATACATCATACTAATAAAGAAATTAAAACTAGAAAAATGGAAGAGTGGAAGGGAGAATGTAAAACACAAGTGACCTTTCTTTTCATCTGTCATTGGGTCTGTGTATAAAATATATGGTGGATCAAAAAATAAAAGCATAAGGATTTTGGCATGAGACTCTTTTCAAAGTTGTAGGTTAAACACTGTGCAAAGTAATTGTCACTTCAGATGGAATAATGTGGCATTTACTTTATTAGTTGTGTTAATTGTTAACAAAGCACTATTAATTTGCAGATTGCTACAGGCAAATTAGGGAGTTATTTTTAATCCATTCTGAACGTCATTTCTTTTGTAACTTGTAAGTCTTCTTCATCCCTAAGCCCTTGGATAACCAATGTGCAGTTCTTCCATTATAACTCTCTTTGCTTTGATTTTTGCCTATACCATATGGCAGTTTCTCTGGGTGCAGGATGGTGAGAGGAGTCGTCATTTTATCTAAGATTCTGTCCTCTCCCAGATGACAGTAAGTGACTTTTGGGTTAATTGCTAAGTGTTCCTTGCTAATGTGTTTATTCGTAATACATACATTTTTCTAAGTAAAATGATGCTGTATTCAATTTTGCACTTTTAAGATAAATCATTGCTGATCTGCTTAGAAAAGAAAACCGGTGGTGAGAGTGGGAGCAGAATGGGTGAAATTATGGATAAAATGAGAATGAGTTGATCATCCTGAAGCTGGGTAATGGAAAAATGGGAGCATATTACAGTATCTGCTGCTTTTGTATATGTTTGATTTTTTTTCTTATAAAAGTTAGAAAGAGAAAGAGGCAGAAGTATTGAGACTGAGATAAAATCTTACAAATTTAAAGTTTTTATCATCATGGTGTTCAGGGCAGAGCTTACTAGAAACGTTGGAGAAAAGCTGAGCAGAATTATCAGTATCTCTTGGTGTTTTGATAAAATACATGAACAGAAAACCTCCAGAAATAATGACTTAATGAAATAAAGGATTATCTTTTAGCAGGTGAAAAAAGTCTGGAGGTGGGCAGCTGAGGGCTGTTGCAGTGGCCTCATGATACCATAATGTCCTAGTCTCCTTCCCTCTTTCTGCTCTGCTGTCCTTAATGTGTGTCCGTTGTCATCATGGTCATAAGATAGTTCCTATATCTCAAAGCACCACAATCACTTTTCAGGCATTAAGAGGAAGAAGGAGATAACAAAAAGAAAAGAGAAATGCCCGCATAAGGAAAACAAAACTCTCCCTAGCAGATTTCCTCTCTGGGTTCATTGTCCAGAATTTTGTCGTGTGGAAACTCTTAGTTGCAAGGGAATCTAAGAAATTTAATTTTAAGCTGGAAACACTGCCACTTCCCATCCCAAATCAAAGTAACACCAATCAAAGGAAGATAAAGAGAATGCACATTGGATAGGCAGGTAACAATGCCTGCCAGGGTCTACCTCTTTGGCTATACAACATCCTTAGGCAAACTTCTTCCCAAACTTAGAGCATAATCCTTCCTTCTCACCTCTCTTGTGAGAGAGAAGAGCTTGAAATTTAATCTAGCTTTTATATCTCATGCAAAGTCCAGAATTTTACCTTTGTCTGAAACAGAATCCAACTGTTAAGATTCCTTCAATAATTTAGTTAAGATAATAGGGAATGTTCACAGGTTACTATTAAGAGTAAGCACATTCAGAGGAGTGTGTAGAAGAAAAATCTGATTTGTGAAGGACCAAGTAGCAGGCTATTGAAAAATCCAGATGAGAGACAGATAATGTGAGAGTGAACCAAAAGAGTAGAATGTTAAAAGAAAATTTTTGAATAGAGACTTCATTAGATCTAATAAATATTGAATGGATGGCAGGTCAGGTGGTTAAAGAGAGAGAAATCAGAGGTGACGCCAAGGCTTAAATATGTGAGGAATAGTTAAAAGAAAGCTCCCTATCTCTATAACTTCTCTTATCTCTGTAGAAGGAACAGAGATTATAATGTGCATTCTTCTCAAGGTAATAACAATATACTCTCTTACTTCTGAATGCTACTCTTCAATTTACAAAGATATTAATGATAATAAATATTATTTATTCAGTGCTTATTATGGGCCAAGTTTCATGCAAACCACTGCAGCAATTATCTCATTTAATCATCCCAACAATCTAATAAGAAAAGACATACATATTCTCCTTAAAGATGCAGAAGTTATCTTAGTAAAGATCAAGTGGAATGAAAGGGTGGCATGATTGGATAGTAGATCAGAGAAAGTTTTACCCTGAGTCCTGCCTATTCACAGGAGGTGTTGTGTGCTGGAACAGGCTGAAGGTGGGTCAAAGTTCAGGGGTCTGGAGGAAGGAGAGAAATTTAATCAAAGTTTGGTTAACAAGTATTTTGCTTCAACTGATCAGTGAGTATAAAACAGTTCAACTAATTATGTGTGAGGCAGAGAATATGAATTTGAAGTTCTTAGCATAGGGAAGCAAGGGAGGTGCCCAGAATTCTTATCTAAGTCGTGGGGAAGCGTGGTTCTTTGCAGTAAATCATTCCCCGGAACACAAAGTGATGAATGTGTTTCTTAACCTTCACTATTTTCCAAGATCACAGTACTTGAGTAAAGTTCGATGTTGTTTCCTATTCCAGACAAGTTTTCTCTCTGTAGCTGTTCTTCCCAGGCACACACCTTTAAAGTTAGCTTTAGATATATCATTCTTTTCTAATTTAGAAAATTCTAGTCTGGGATTCCAAGATACCAAATGCCAATACCTGTGCTCAGTGATGATAAGGAGCTATGATGTAAAATGCTGCTCCACGTGGGTGGGTAGAAGTGAGAGGTGTCATAATTCATCCTTCATCCTTTCTAGGACTACACTTCTAGTGTAGTCCACCATGCTTTTTTTCTGTACGATCATTTTGTAAGTTTTACTTTGAATCATGTACAACTGGGAAATGATTTACTGAGACCTGAAGACTCATAGTATCTGCCTCAACAGCAAAGTATCTTTGACACTTGAATGACTCCACACATCTCTCCATTGGGAGTGGTAGAAGTCTTTGTAACTCTCACTTGTGTGCATAGAGATGAATGTCTGTTCATGTTGACTTAGCTTGCCTCTTCCATTATTCAAGGGGGCTCTGTGTGATACTGACATTTTAAGGTAGTCCATGAAATAATAGAGTTCAATCTGAAGTCTTATATTTCCTTTAAGACATACAACTTTGATGTTATTGTAGCTACCCTGTGCCTAATGGGAACAGAAGCAATTATTACTGAAGAACTGTAACACTAGATATGAGAGTAATAAATGATATATCATCAATCAGGGCATGTGTAATATAAGCATGGCTTATGTTAGTACTTTTATAACTAACCTTTTTCAAACATGTAAAATTAGATTCTCAATTGATTACAAGAGATTTCTCAATGAGATTTTTTCATTCTCATTTTGCAGAGATATTAGTAATGAGTGCATAGAGACAGTTTAAAAATAGATCTCTAAAAGTGAAAGCAAAACCCAGAATTTTGGCTTTTCAGAAAACATCGTAAGCATTATGACAGGGTCACTTTGATTTTTACAGATGAACTTAATCAAATTCACTGAACTGGATTTCGGGTTTAATTATTTTCAAATGAGCATCTGGAGACTTGGGATCTTTAAGAAAGGGCCTTTTTATTTATTTTAAAAATTTTTATTTTTTAGCAAAGTGGGTTCTAAAGTAGTAAAAGCCAGTCACTAATAAAAAATGTAATTGTTGAACTTCTGCATTGCTCTTGAGACTGAAAAATGAAAATAAAAATGTTATACCTAGTTCTAATTACAGGAAATTATCACCAACACTTCCCATATTTTTCCCCCAGCAGTATTAAAGGAATGTGATAACTTTCTTTACTTAACCTTTTAAGAACTTATTACTTCATAAGCATCTACTCTATAAACATAATGTGGGGGGGGTGGAGGATTACTAGGTCGTAGTTAAGATTTGTTTTTAACTATATAGGTTGTTGAAGAAAGAGCTCAAAACTTGAAAAAAAAAATTAAGTTTAAATCCTGAATTTACCAATCGCTGTGTGAACTTGCACAAATTTCTTAGGGATTGTTAAAAAAGGTTAAAATATACAAAGAGCCTGGCATGGTAGCCTAATAGTTACTTGGTAACTATTAAAATTCCATCTTCAGTTTTGAATTTTTCCTACAAAGTGCCCCACCTCCTTTTTAATGACTTTTAAGTGATCTCTTAACTGCTACCACTCTGGAATTTTATTTTAAGTAATTAATTTTTAATTGGAGTAGAGTTGATTTACAATGCTGTGCCAGTCTCTGCTGTACAGCAAAGTGATTCAGTTATACACATATAGACATTATTCTTTTTGAAATATTATTTTTCATTATGGTTTATCCCAGGATATTAGATATAGTTCCCTGTGCTCTACAGTAGGACCTTGTTATTTATCCATTCTAAATGTAATAGTTTGCATCTACCAACCCCAAACTCCCAGTCAATCCCTCTCCCTCCCCTCCTCCCCCTTGGCAAACACAAGTCTTATCTCTATGTCTGTGTTCCACTTTGGAATTTTACTGTGGCTAACTGAATTTGCTATATGTACCTCCATAGAAGAGACTGATTGCTGAGAGCTGCTTTCTTTTACCTGTACATGTATTACCTAAAGCTCACACCTTGATGAAGACCAGACTGTTGTCACTAAGGAAATAACATCCTGGCCAGGATGGGCTAAAAATAAACCCACCACCCAGTGCTGCTGAAGGTGAACCATCTGGAATATCATGCAGTGCTTGAGTTGTGGGGCTTCACTTCTTGTCTCTGAGAAAAGTGCCATCTTTGGAGCAGCTGGGTAAAATATTTTCTCCTGATTTTATGTGTTCACAAACTCACTTGTTTAGTAAAGCCAGAAAATGAGTAAATTGACAAAGAATTCTTTCTACGAAATCTTCAGTAAATATGATCAGTCTTTCAACTTCTACTACTCTTTGAATTCTTTGGTGAAGATTTGTAAAAATATTCTACTTCAGACGTTCTGATTCAGCAGATCTTGGATGGGATGGCTGATATCTACTTTTAAAATGCCACAGCTGATTTTAGTATTCATCAGAATTTAAAGGCTCTTATTATTACATCTTCAACATAAAATTGAAGAGGTATGCTGACTTTTTAAAGGAATTAGAAAGTAAAGACGCACAACTACAAAGATGCCCAAGTATTAAAATTTTAATATTAACAGTCAGGTTTGTTCCTTGGGCTCTTGACCACTCAATGTTTCTCCATAATTAAGTGTAAATAGTATTAAACATATCAGAATAGCTGAGATATAATCCTAATACTCTCCCATTTTCAATTTCCTTTTTAGGGTAAGATTTATAATTTATTTAATTCTTATCACATGTAAGTTATCAAACTAAACATTTTACACAGATTACCTGGGATGCTAATTTTCCTCATCTGATACCTAAGGAAAGTGAAGCTGGTGGGGTTAGTTGAGGATTGTTGACAGAATGCCCAAATACATATTCATTAACAAGGTGCAGAAGAAAGATATCAGCCTGATTCCAGCCAATTCCAAATCTTGATCTCCCTCCTCTAAACTTCTCATCCTCTTCAGGGGTCAAGTGAAAACTAAATCTGACTTTTAGTTCTCTGTTCTCTCTGTTTAATGTCCAGCATTCTTCTTTTCTGTTCTTTCCACTGAGGTCCTAAAACTATCCTTCTTTGTTGAAGGTTCAATTTCTAGCCTATTTCTTTTAACAGAGATTTTAGACAAGCATGAAAAGAAAGCAAAACTTACCTGTTGGAGACAGCATGAAACAGCTGTGGTACATTTATTAGAGAAAAAAACGTAGCAGAATGGAGTATAATAAAATCTTCTATTAGGGTATAATTTATAACAATTCATAAGAATTTGTAATAATGTTTCCCTGAGGTTAGGAGTACACAGCAGTAGTACTTATAAATCTCCGGAGTACACAGCCTCTGGAATATGTATATTTCTTTATATTTATATATCTCTCAAACACGTGTGTGTATGTATGTGTAATGTATATATTTCAGAAATTATATACTCTGGAAATCTATAAATATATGTTTTATTTGAACAAAATTATCTTAGGAAAGGCTTTTATTTGACAAGTTGTCTCTCACAACAGTGCTGAACTGTGTAAGAAATGTGGAGCCTTTCAAACAAGGATAATTATTTTTAGCACTACTTTTTTTATGGAGTAAAAGAACAAACATTTGTGATTTTTCTGTGGCCATTTGAGACATCACAAAAATAGTATTACGTATAAAAGACACCCTGAAAAGTGTATTTTCTAAATGTTAGGACCTAATCTTGGGAAGACATCAAAAGAGTTATTTGGATGAGATTTATTCACTTGATTAATATATGAGCATCAATATCTGAGAACAATGAAAGGTTGTAGCTTGACGACCTGTTGATCAAGAGACAATGTTATACGTTAAATAAACATAGAAAATAGGAATACAATTTAAAGTATTTTAGCTCTTTCAGAAGTGAAGGAATAATCCAGGGGATGACAAATTCGGCACAACACATAGGAAGTTATTCTGGTAAGTCACAGAATCTCTGCCATTTGAGTAGATTACATGGAAAATAAAGAATAAGCTCTTCTTATTTCTTAAGATCAGCCCAAGCACAGCTTAATAGAAAAAAACATCTAGTTTTGCCCTGTTAATATTTGGCAGTAAAAGATTCACAAGCTTCTTTAATATTTTCAATCTTAACAGACCAACCACCAAAACTGACCCAATCTTAGCAACAGTTTAAAAAATTCCTCTTTTTTTTTTTCTGGATTCATTATTTGCAGACATTATAATCTGAGATGATTAAATTTTCTTTTCACAAACCTACAACTTTCTATTTTATCATTCATGATTCAATTTTACGTTTTGAAAACATCAGACGCTTTAGGATAAAATGACTCTTTTACTCTTTAAAAAAGTACATTCTCTTTCTTTGCATACACAATTTTTGTTTTCTGCTAATACTGATCCTAATATACTTTAAATCACCCATATTAACATGACTTTTGGTAACTAACTTCTACTTTACAGAGTGAAATGAGATTTAGGTCTGTCTGACACATCAGCAAAGCTAACGAGTACTAATAATATTATGCCCAATATCAATACACATTCTTTTTACGACTTCTTAAAAAGGCAAAAATGAAGATGTTTGCAAACATGGCCCAAAGATATAGCTAGCTACTCTATAACATATAAAAATAAGAATCAAAGGAATATGTATTAAAGCTATGTTTGATAACCATATTTCAGTTTTCTACCTTTGTTAAAAATAGTCCAAGTAACCAGATAATTAACTTGATTTAATATTAGTTCAAAATTATATTCTATTAATATAAAAATGGTTGTCAGAAATACAATTTTTTCTAATTGAACATATACTTTTACAATTTTTATAATTCTATGTGGAAATAATGTTAGCCTAATTTATTAGTAAAAGTATAAAAAGTGTAGGAATTTCATATTAACTAATCCTTTAGAGATAAAAATACAGATTTTTAAAAAAATAAAATAAAATGTACAATAATATGCTGTACTCTTAAAATCAGGGAAGATAGCTGTGTTAAAACCTAAATTATCAAAATAGTCTGATTTTTCCAAGTATTTGCTTTAATTACGTGACCTTTGTTTATTTTAAAATATGCTTATCATCTGGAATTTTCAGTAAGAAAAGGTTTTTGTGTGTATATACATTTTTGTTGTTTTCCCAAAAAGGCTAGCAGGTTAAAGGTTAAGAAGTTCAGTTTCTTTATTTTCTGGATTCAGTCTGCAAAACCATATTATATATTTATACACCCAGCACCTTCTAGCAACTTTTGACCATGATTTTAAGAGGCGATGGAGACTTTGATTAATATGTGGATTCTTTTACAAACTTGACTAGTCAATTACCTTTAAAAATAATATATATAATTTCTTTTGTAATTAATTTGACTGAAAGGTGCCACTTCATGTGTATTTAAATAACCCTTATAAGGCTAATAAAGTAAAAGTTGTGATTTTTTTTAAGACCTTTGAAATGTTCTGACTTTTAATATAAACTAATTTAACATATGGCTTAGTTTCATAGAACAGAAAATCCCAAAATAATAACTTAAGTAAGAATGGCAGTTTGCTTCCTATAAAGGAGGCCTGGATTTAGTAAGCAAGCAGCTAATCCTGCAGCTCTCTGAGGTTCTAACTCAGGCTCCTCCCAGTTTACCGTTCCTCTAACGTCTAACCCTTATTCTCCTGGTCTTCAATGGCTGCTTGAACTAGAGTCACCACATTGAATTCCAGGAAAGAGAATGGAGAGAAGAAGAAAAACAGCAAACCCTCTGTGTCTCCAAAGACACTTTCTGCAAGTTTTACACAGCACAACGCTTACATCTAAGTAGTTAAAACTTGACCCCAAGGTCACAAATAACTGGAACAGGGAATGGAGGGTTATATGGTCTTTTAGACTTATAAAATCAGTTTTTACTGCTAAGAAAAAGGGAGAAATGGACATTTGGTAGCAACTAGTGGCCTCTATCACATGTAATTACCTATGTTAAATCTAAGTTTAACATCATGAATGTAAGCCAATTACTTAATTATACATTTTAAATTTGAATTACAAGGTAGAAATGTTACTCTAAAAGGCCAAATTTTCTTAAATATCTTAAGGACATAAAATAGAAAATATTTATAGATTCCATACATTACTACTCTAATACGTTTCTCTTCAATATCTACATGCATGGTTCTAAATCTTTCCAGGGTAAAGAACACATACTCATTAAGGGAACCTTTTTGCATCATGTGTTTTCAATGACATCCCAAGGCCATGTCCGCCGTTGCCTTCTTGCTTGATGGAGCTCTAATGTGGGGCAAGGACCTGACCAGATTGCTGACCAGATTCTTGTCTGTGACATGGATGGGACTCACTGAGCCCTGTTTTATTGTTCCAGTGTTACTGTGGCTTCACATGCTGTATTGCTTAGATTCAGATTACTAACTACCTGATTGGTCTGACCACTCATGGAAGTTGAAAGTTAACTTCCACCCTTGGTGCTAATCAGTGACTCAACTTTACAATTGATATGACTGATAAGATATTTAATGCCTTCTCATATAACCAATAACGATCTATTTCTCTCATGGCTTTGTCTTTGTCCCAACCTTTAACGTCATTGAACTACAAGAGAGTTTTAAGAGTTATTTCAAGCTCCTGGTTGCCAGGGCATACCTCAAGAATGTTTTGGCCAAATTTATGGAGAAACAGTCTTGTTTCAGAACTGAATGTGAATTGCACACACGCATATGGATGTTCCCTGCTGACAACTGGACTTTTGAAAAATAAATGGCTGAAAAACTCATGGTCTGTGAAAAAGCAACTCTATCTGTTCTGTTTACTTCAGTCTGAAATTCTCCAGCTTGTTTCTTCTC
Organism: Pseudorca crassidens; assembly: GCF_039906515.1. Classification (NCBI taxonomy): domain Eukaryota; kingdom Metazoa; phylum Chordata; class Mammalia; order Artiodactyla; family Delphinidae; genus Pseudorca; species Pseudorca crassidens. Next base: position 41,454,263 of record NC_090311.1, on the reverse strand, counting down.
ATGAATATATTACAGGTGAAGCCTAGCAAGTGGTTGACATCTAACTTCATGAGAAATAGAACCAAGTGGCTTGTCATTTTTATTTTTCAGGGGACAGAGACAAAGTTTCTCTCTCCTAGAAAGAGACAAATATAAAATGTAGCAAGCAGTATGAAATTGTACTTTTTTTCTCCCTAAACATTAGATATAATTGACTCCATCACTTCTTTCTCAATATTCAACTTTGGCCTTACTTCAATATGCTGCTTATAAAATGAAAAGAGGTCCAATTGCTTGGCTGAGGAACTAGACTCCCACATAAAATATTTTTTAAACCCTTTCTAGGAACGCATTTTCAGTTAATGGGGTCCTTTGATTTCCTGGGATAACAAGGAAGATGAAAGATTCTGGCATACAAAAATGTAGAAGAATTTTATTATCAAAAATTCTGAATGTCATGAGCATTACTGGCAGGACTTACTTCTATTCCATTCTAAAAATAGATACTCTGAGCAAAATTTATGAGATTAAAAGGTCTCATATTGTAGAATCTCACAATCCCATCCCTGATTCATCTTCACCTGATAATTATTACAATTAAGGGTCTCTTCATAGGAGGAGTCTTGCTTTCCCTGTGGTCTTGACTTTTATATCTAAGATGTTTGGCCTGAGAATCACTATTGACACACATTCATCTTTACTATCATCACATACTCTTTGAGTGGCCACATACAACTACAGTGTTTTATGGGATATTGGTAAAAGCTTTACTGATGTGTTCATCATGGATGAAGTTAGCACCATCAATAATCGCATCTTGGGACTTAGAGATTGTTGAAGTATAGAGGTATATATATTTTTTTCTCTTTGTTTATATTTTTGTTTTTCTAATTTCCTACACTGTTATGTAGTTTCTGGTTATGAATCTATTCTACTTTTATTGATTTTAAATTTATCCCAAGATTAAAAGAAACCCTCTCTTCCTCCTGAGGAGCTGGAATTGATTTTATCTCACACATCTCAATTTATTAATGTGACTTTTATCTGATTTATGGCTACTGTTCCCTTTTCTGCTCAGTGCCTTCCTGACTGCTACTACTTGTGAATTTCCCATTCGAGATATTCCAGATTTCCTTTGAAAATTCTTCCAATTCATGTGAACAATATATTAAAAAAAAAAGTATTTGTAGAGGCTGCATCTGGAGCCTCTACTCAGGCAAGTGAAAGCACTCTAACTGGGGAACTCCATTAGGAATGCATTAAAGGTTGAAAAGCACTATTAGGTGTTTGAGTGAGTCTCGAGAGAGTGAGAAGGAAAAGCAATCTCCTTGCTTCCTTCTCAAAAAAGGACACTTCAGTGCCTCTCTACACAGATACAGTCAAACAGCCAATCTGCAAACTGTCACATATTGTGCTCTGTTCACATACTAGAGGTGTTCTTTCTTTCTTTTTTCTTCCTCTCTCTCAAAAAAAAAGAAAAGAAAAAAAAATCATTACTGCCAAGCAGAAACTAACACACCATTGTATAGCAATTATGCTCCAATAAAAAAAAAATCATTACTGCCTTTCTGTTCAATTCAAAGAGCTAGCATCACTTGTTGGATTACATTACAACAGCAAAATTGCAATTTTTGATCATCTAAGCTATTTTTCCTCTTTAAAGGAGAGAGGAAACATTTCTGAAGATTGTGGATAACATAAAAAGAAAAGAAAACAGGTTTTGGACATTAGGAGAATCATCTAAAATCTAAAACGGTATGTCAGAAAGAGCACGGTTTTACAAATGAGTCAGATTCAAGTTTGTATACCAGCTATGCTACTTACTAGCTACATAATTGAACAATTAAATGCCATTTCCTTCTCTATCAAAACAGATTCATAATATTTATTTGATAGTGTGGATGTTAGGATTAAACTGAAAATGTTTTTTGAGTACCTGGCATAAAACAAAAACTAAAATAATAAATAATTTATTCCCTTCCCCACATTTTTGGAATTAGAAAGGTACTTTTCAAGAGAAAAAGTGAGGGAAAAAATAGAAAAACTGGAGAGAATGAAAATGTAGCATCCATTTGTTTTTCTTAATGTTTGTTTTATTTGTTTGCATCATCTTTCCTGCAGTCCTGTCACCTTCGTCTGGTAGACATCACAGTTTGCTTGTGGAGCTGTTCCTCCTTCCCACCAGTGTGACCCTAGGGGGGCTCCCAATTGCAATGCCATCTTGGAATTTAGTTAAGAAATAAAGTCACAAAGAACGGAAGGAATTATGAGCTGACAAAACACGGTGGAAGCACCTAAAAAGTAAAATCCATAAATTCCTGCAAATGGGAAGATTTAACTGAAATTTAATATTCAGTCCTCTCCCTTCAGAAAAAGTGTTGCTCAAAATCCCACATCAATGTAATTTGTTCTTTGTCCATCAAACATGATCTCTAGGCATTTGACTCTGTCTACATTTCAGTTCAAAATTCACTTGACCCCAGACAGATCCTATGAATAACATTTTCTAAGGCTGCTCTTTCTCATAACTCTGTGTTCCTATTGACTATTTTTTAGAGTCAAGAATCAGGTAATATAATTCTTCTATTACTTTCTTTTCATTAAGAGTTTGTTTCATAGGTGAGAATCTAAGAGATGTTGCTGGAAGAAATAGGACCATTTCTTATTATTAGATTCTTTTTATGGTATTTGATTGCTGATGCTTTTATTAATTCCCCTGCATTTCCATCTTGAATGTCTGTCATGCATGTTTCTGAGAGCTAGTAAATATATAGCAGCTTATAATTGTTTCGATACTGGCACCTGCCTAGCAATCCATATTTTACTCTTTTGTGCAGTACCCCTGTCAGCCAATCTCCAGGCTTTATTCTCTTGTCCACTTCCTACATTTCTGATTCTGGGTCACAAATGTTTGGAGAATCAGGTGAGTCCATGTGAAGTTCTATCACAAACATATGCTGTTCCAATAAACCCAGACCTTCTGCTTCCAGGTAATCATTGTGTTCATTTATTCCAAATGCTTTGATGAACTCCATTTTGTTTCTGCTTTATCCAGAAACGTGGGGCCATGTCCTAAAGCCTGTGCTTGAAAGACATAGAAGAAAATAATATAATTTTGAAGCAGCGGCATAGTTTGGGTCTCTTACATACTAGCTAGGTAATCTAGAGCAAGTTATTTAACCTTCCTGAGCTTTTGTTTTCTCATCTGTGAATCATGAGTAACCATACAACTTCCTTGTTATAACCTCATAATGTTGCCAAAAACTCGGCCTCTATGCACTAGTGCCTCCTAAATGAATCTCAGAGACAGAGTTTTGGGTGAAGTAGAAAAGAATAGCTTTATTGCTTTGCCAGGTAAAGGGGGACATGGCAGGCTCATGCCCCTCAAAGACTGTGTGTCCCAACCCAGGAGGATTTGATGAAGAGTTTTATAGTAACAGTTCAAGGGTAGGGTTGCTGATAAGATTAGGTTGTGTGCAGAGCCTGCATTCCTTTAATCTCATCTCCAGTGGTCTGTCTCCTAATCTCGATGAGTTTCTCTTGTTCCTTTAATCTTGCCTCAGGTGGTTTCTTGGCTGTTCCTCCCTTGATTAGTGACAGTTCAAATCTGCCTTTGGAACTCAGGGAAGGTCATGGAGGCTGGAGTCTGTTCCCTACAAATAAGAAACAGCGGACAGAAAGGATTCCGTGCCCAGGAGCCCCACAGGATCCTGCTCAGTTTCACTAACACACAGTAGATGTTTAAAAATTTTTGTCCCCAAGGTCTACCATAAGGGAGGAAAAATAATTTTTCCTGTAGCCATCAGAGTTCTTAGCTGCAATCTTTGTAATAAGAGACACATTAATAAGAGAAAACAAACAGAAGTTTATTAACCTGTATACCTCCTTTAAACATGGGAGATACCCAGAGAAAAATGAGTAACTCCTCAAGATGGCTTAAAATTCAGGCTTAAATGCCATCTTAATAGGGAAAGGGGAGGAGGGATGTAGGCCTCTTAGGGGAGAGTAAATGGTTCTTAGGAAAGATGACTGGGACCCAAGAAGAATACATGGGAGGTATGGTAGTTTGTGATAAAGTTTGAGTATGGTTTGAACTTCTAATTTCCTCTCCTGTGATGAGTCAATCTTCCCTGGTGGATGAAATTCCCTGGGAGGAAGGGGATCTAAGACAATTGAGTTTCTTTTGGAAATAAGGGAAGAAAACTCCTTTTACAGTTCCTTCAGGAAGATAAGGGGAGTTGAGAAACAGCCTCTGCCTGTATTTGCTGATTTTTAAGTGCCTACAGCTGAAAATATTTGGGATGACGTCTTCTGCCACACTTTAGTACCTTCACCTCCTTATCTCTCCACTTTATTCTTCTTCCATCAACCGTGTATACTTGCTTCTGATCTCTGTGTTATGGGGGATAGACAGACTGGGGGAAATCTGAAGTCAGTTGACTGTGAGTTAGGGAAGACAATCTAGTAGTGTGTAAATCTTCTTACAAGTGTTTCAGTTAATCTTTTTTCGTTAATCCCAACTTCACCCACATTGCCTGCTGAAGTACTTAATGCCTTCTGTTCCTGAGATCTTTCTGAGAAATTGAGGTGCAACTAGCATTGCTTCTTATTGACTCTATCTAGGTATTTACTTTGGTTTCAGTTATTTCAGCTCTGCTAAATCATTTAAACACTTAGTATCTCCCAATATTCCTTAATTTAGTTGACATCTCCAGTATTGAATATCTCTTTCCAAGTCTCTTTGTTATTGTGAGTTAGATCTTTTTATTCCTTTAGATAGGGCATCTGGAATAAGTCCTGATAAGTTCACATCCATACCTTATGTTATCTGGAACTCCAAGGAGATAATCCTCTCAGCAGTCTGCATCTGAATCTATCATAAAATTTGTGATTTTAATATAGGTACACTTTTTTTTTTAATTTTGGCTTCACCATGCGGCTTGCAGGATCTTAGTTACCCAACCGGTGATTGAACCTGGGCCACAGCAGTGAAAGCACAGAGTCCTAACTACCGGACTGCCAGGGAACTCCCTAATATAGCTACACCTTAATGGCTGTATTTTCTGAACCTTGATCCATATTTAACTTGTTTATCAGATATTAATTACATAGCATAATACATACCTACTGAAAACATGTTATTGCTTGGGGAATTCAATAGAAAGTGTTTTGCTTCATTTGTTGATTGAGATTATTTTTATTATCTACTTGTACTTTATTATGAGAAAATAACGTGAATTTACTCAGTTTTTTTTTTTTTGCTTTATAAACAAAGAAAAATTTGAGATAAAAGGTAGAGTACACTGTGTACATTTCTACCAAACTGAAATTTGCTTTGTGCTCCAGAATATATATAGAATCTTAACACTGGCTATTAAAATTTTGTGATGTTGAACTTTTTTCCAGGTGAGTGGTTTGTGTTCTTATTATAATTTTTGAGTCATAGTGAATATTAAATGGCATGCATTACTACAAGTACACCAGTGGGGTGCATCTGAATAAATACACTCTCTGCTTCTCTACTTATAATAAGCTTAGGGAAATATCCTTTTTCTATTGGAAATTATGCTAATTTTCAGGGCAATCTTATAATTTAACTGGGGTATCAATCTTTATCTCTTGAGCCTGCATTTACATGTCTGGAATATAACATCTGTTCTTATGATGTATTCAACATTGCACTTGCCTCCCTTTTTCAACATTATTTTGTTACTAAAGAGAGAATTTCACCTTTGAGTGAGACTCTTCTAGTAATGATTTCCAAATAACTCAAAAAAGCATAATGTTAGACTTCCAACCAAAAATTCCAAAATTTTTAAATAGCATTTTTTTCTTTAACAAGTATCAGAAGTTCAATTTGATTGCCACATTTGTTTTTTTAACTCAAATGTGCATGCATCGTGTTGCCAAAAATAGGTTTATTCCCAATGAGGTATACTCTGGAAAATAGCTATTTTGCTCTTTGTTTTTGCAGTGCAGTGGTGATCTTTCTGATACCATATGAGACTTGGAGTCTGGTCCTAAATAGGATGTTTCATTTTTTTTTTTCATATTAACATTTGCCTCTGCATTAAATTGCAATTGATGGAAGTTTTTCTATGTGTAATACAGACTAACTCACTTTAGGCATTCAAATCCTAACAACTCTTTGGAAGTGCCATTACTAAGTTACCATAGCTTGTATAAAAACTACCAACTATTGAATGATAAAAACACAAGAGAAATAAGATAATTTACTTTTTATAATGTGTTAAATTCATATTTTAAAATGCATCCATTGTAGAAAAATAAAATCCCATGCAGTTGCATCATCCAGAAATTTCCGGTGTTAATATATGGACAATCTTTCAGTATGTTGGCAGCTATTAGAGTGAGCTCTAGATTAGTGAGTACTCATTAAAATGTACTATTTTAGCTATTATTGCTAGCTGCAATTTTTGGTACAAAAATGTACACTATCATAATAGTATTGTAAATGTTTATAATTAGTTTTATTTATTTCATTTTCTTAATGTATTTTTAATAATTTTGTTAATCAAAATTTTATGGTATACGTATATATGAGCAGCATTTCTTTATATAAAAACCATTGTTCGCTTAGGCAGATCGCTATTATTGATTGTTAATTTTCATTCAATTTGAAATGAAACAATTCCTTGTAAACCCAGACAAATATAGAGTGCAATGAGTATCTATTTAGATAAAAATATACAATATAAGAAATTTTGTGCAACAAAACGTTTCTTCAAAAAATATTTAGGCCAATGTTAACTTGGTTCAAGCATGAGCTACATGATTACTTTATTCTGTTTATATAGAAAGAAATCAAGTATTGAATGAGTGGATCTTCAGGAAACTGTAAAATTCCTTTAAATTTAGAAATTCTGTGATACTAAAATCTAAGTTTAATATCAAATTATAGATTCATACATTATTAGAGTTGAAAAGAACATAAACATTTATGTAAGGAATGTTGGTCTCCAGATATGGACAATATAGGGCTCTTATACCTCTATCTAATTTTTGCACTGTTAGGAGGAAAAGTTTAAAATCACTGTCTAGTATTTTCTAAATATTTACTAGAAACACATCTCCTCATGCTTAACAGATACTTTTGATATTTCTCTGAATAAAGAATGTTCATCTTCAGAATAGTCATGGTTTTAATTTTACTTTTTACTCTATTAAGTTGTTGAACAATTACTTGTCCCAGAAAACTTTAGGAAAGACCCTTGTACCTAATAATAATTTGAAGTTCCAGTCCTTATCTTTGAATTCCTATATTTAGGTTTGATAATGGGGATGGGACACAACCAGAAATAACCACTGTCATTGCATTCATGTAGGTTTTGACTCTGTAAATGTTTGGCAAGTGTAACACATTTTGTCTTGGGATAAGATCTCTTTCTCCCTTTGTATATTTCAAAGAGAATCTGTTTGGATTTTGAGTAGTAAATAACCCTTTCATTTAGGCTCAGGATCTTTGATTTAAGTAAGATGATGTTACAGCCCAGCTGAGCTCCCAACAGAATGTAGTTAAATGAATGACCTAGTCAACACCATATTGAAGAGAGGAACCACCCAGCAGAGCTCAGCCTACACACATAATCTTAAGAAAAACTAAATTGTTGTTTTAAGCCAGAAAAAAAAAAAAAGGCATCCAGTTACCTGATCGCTATTTTATCAAGTAGCTAGCAAAACAGCTATGCTTTACAATAGTATGTGGACTTATTCATTTTGCTCTTAGAGCTGATTTTAATAGTGACTGTTGTTCTGACTACTAATGAAAGTTTCACAGTTATACTTTGAACCCAAGAATTTCACACCCACTGTCTTAGTTTGAGCTGCTATAACATAAATGCCATAGATTGGGTGGCTTAAATAACAACCATTTATTTCTCATAGTTTGGAGGATGGGAAGTCCAAGACCAAGGCACTAGCAAAGCTGGTGTCCCGTGAGGATCTACTTCCTGGCTTGTAGACAGCCACCTTCTCTTACGTGGCCAAGAGAAAGACCATCTCTTTTGTGTCTCTTCTTATAAGGGCATAATTTCATTCCCTTATAATAGGCATATAATGAGGGTGCCACTTCATGATTTAATGACCTCTCAAAGACCCCGTTTCCAAATACCATTACACAGGGATTAAGGGGTTTCACATATAAGTTTTGGAGGAATGCAAACAGTCAGTCCATAGCACCTACCTAAACCAATTCACTAAAACAAGAGACTCAAAATTTTTTTGGAGACTGGTACTGATTCTGCAAGTTGCAGTGGCTGATACAGTAAATTGTGGTTAGGAGGTATACTGTGATATCATTTATACCCACAGCTGTAAGAAAATGCTTATTACTATGTATTTAAATAATTTAAGAGATTTTTATGTTGTTGTTGTTTTTGCTGTTTTTCAAATTCTTTCTGATCAGGAGAGTTGAGGTCTTTTTCTTGCTGTTGTTCATGAAGGGAAGTTGGAAATTTTAGTGAGGGAATTGCAAAGTTGCATGCCAAAGTGTGTGAGTAGCAGGAGAGTGAATAGAGCCAGTAATTTTACCAAAAATACATGGTTTAGACATATTTTATTTTTTACTTCTTGTTTTCTTTTGTAAGGAGAGGGGAATCTTTTACTTTTTCATGTGAAAAATGAATTATTATTATAGAGAGAAATCCTTCTATATTACAACCCCAAACAAACTCAGGCATTTAGTGATTTACGTAATTCTATATTAATCACACACCAATTTGGTGATTAATAAAGTATATCATTAGTGACATTACATTGAATTATTTATTCAGTAAATTATATAAGGAATAAAATAAAGAAGTTCATCTATGAATAGCTTTAGGTTAAAATTTAACTAGGTCCATTCAAACTAGTAAATTCACTAAACTTTAATGGATTGTTAAAAATCTCACAATCAAAAAAACATTTTACAGGCCCATATTGATATAAAATAAATTTTTCTTTGATTAAAATTTTAATAAGAAATCCAATTAGTATACAATGTCTTTCCAAATTTATTACCAAATCAAGATTAAAATGTTGCTGTTTCTCCATTTATGTTGCTAGCACAATTTTCCTTTTTTATCCGTCTCTCTCTTTTTACCCCTAGTCTTTCTTCAGGTAGAGCATATTGTGCTAATTTTGTAAGCCTGGATTTCAGTGTGACATACATGATAACTCTGAATTTATATTGCATCTGTTATTTCTATTTTGCCTCTGGACTTGACTGTGATCCCAAGCAACACAATATGTTACCATTTAATTTTATAGTATGCCATTTGCACAGCTTTCTCTCTCTCTCTTTTTTATATTTTTGCAATAGTTATATTAATGGAACTGCTAGAATAAGTCTGAAGACAGGCACAAGAGGAAAATGACACACTGATGAGGATTTAATTCTTCAATTATTTAAAAATTGCTTGTTAGGTTTGCTCTTAGATGGAAAAGACGAGATGATGGAAAGAGAATGTGGAGTGAAACATCACTTATACTAATTACTTAATGTACTCTCCTGAAATTTGGCTAATGCTCATTTTTACGTTAAATATGGGCTTTGTGTTACTTCATTTTGAAGATGAAATTCTTTTTCTTGTGAAGATTTGGCTTAAAGGAGTGAGCTAGATCTCTACATTTCAAACTTGACAATACATACTTTTAATATTTTTCCTTTCTTGAAAAAATAAATGTAAATAACAAACTAGATTTTGGTGCTACTAGCTTTCATTACAACTTTCGGAGTTTACTAGCTTGCTAGTTTCCATATTTTTCTTCGTAGGACATGATTTACTTTGACTCTGCAGATCTAATACTTTAAAATGTTTTATTTTATTCTTTCAAATTTTTTCAAATCTACATGCCTGCCAATCAGAATTTCTTGTCAAAATGAGACAATCAGTAGCATTGCTACAAGCAAAGAAGCTGGATGTTTTTGTTGATCTGTGTAGCTTTGGGTGAGCAGTGGGGAGTGTTTCGTAAATAAATGGTCAATGTGTTTAGGATTTTGTAAAATGCTGGAAATATTTTTAAGGTGACTAGATATTTGGACCTTTTGAACCTGCCCGCCTCTAATGTCCCTTACAGAAATAAAAATACAGAAATCTATGATAATGAACTTCAGTATCCAAAATTAGCCTCAGGCTTTAAGGAAGATATGACTGTATAAAAGTAGTGATCTTTGCCAAGTGAACATTTCATTTTTTTCGTGTATTTTATTTGTTCATTCATTCAATACAAGTACTTTACAAGTATCTAGTATGCAACTGGCTCTAGGCTACACTCTATGAGCAAAACATTTAGTCACTGTTCTCAAAGATCTCTGTTTAATGATAAACACGTGTTAAGATGCAATTAAGCACATTCGATGAGTGCTATTACAGGAATAGTAATACTAAAAGTAAAAGGAACACCTACTAGAAACAATGGACCCAGACTTGGAAGGCTTCCTGAGAGAAGTGATTTCTCACCTAAGAATTGCAGGTCATGTAGGAGTTTTCCAAAGAGGAGGTGTGTGAGGAAGGGGAAAAGTTTTCAGAAAAATGGAACAGAAAGTGCTTTGAGAAAAATACAGACTGTAATGTAGTATTTGAGTGCATAAACTGTGAAGATAAGAATAGAGTAATAAGTTAGAATTGAATCATGAAGGGCCCCACCTTATCATGAAAGTAACCAGGCAAAGGGTTTAGCAGGGGTTAGCATGACCCTATTTGCGGATTTGAAGGCTCAGAGAGCACTAAGGAGAACAGATTAAATGAATTAGGCTAGAGGCAAGGGAAAATGTCAGAGTCTATTACAGAAACTAGGGCAAGAGAAATAGTGTCTGAAATAAACTAATGACGGTGCGAGGATAGAAAGAAGTATGCAAATTTAACATATATTAATATGTCGGATTTGATGATAGACTGAAGATGGGAGAGAAGAGTGATGACGGAACCAAGATCACAGGTTTAGCACCACCGTGCACCTGTAGGCTTGTTCATTCATAGATGGCCACAGACCAGATGATAAGTAGAGATGACCTTGAAAGAACCTGAATTGTCGAAAAACATTGGAGTCTACCACAAGACGGAAGAAAAATTTCCCTCTTGATCCCTTAGACCATCCACTGGTTTCAGAATACAAAGACAAAAGAACTAGGGACACAGTCCAATATGGTGTATTGTGTATGTACCGTGGAGTCAGACTGCCTACTTATGAAATCATTCTGCTACTCATCTTGGATCAATTCCTTAAGCACTTCATTGTCTAAGTAGGGACAATAGCTTCCTCATAGTATTATGTAAAGAACATATAATACATTATGATTGAAAGCGTTAAAGCATTTAACACAGACCTTGGAAGTGCCCTAAAAATTTTATCACTTTGTGTATATCACTGTGTTAAGATGTGGCCTTGAGAGAACTTGTTGACAGTGTACACACAGATGGATCAATGAAAGTTCATTACCACTTTTGAAATAATTCCCATGATAGTCCCTGACAATAATAATCATCTTTACTTGCATCTATGCACACAAATTTCACAGACACCAGTTGTTTATTAGTAGTCTCTTCTTCTTTGAAGCAACGCAGAAACGGTAATTAATTACCGTGGTTTTTGTTTTTGCTAATTGATTTACATTTGCTTATCTACGTACGTATAAATAAAATACATTTCAGGAAAAAATACTGTGTAATTGCTATGATGTTTTAATATCTCTATATGTCCAGTAAAATGGAATGCAAGTGAATTAAGATTTAATGAGTATTTACTATGTGCCAAACACCTCACTAGGTGCTTTACATGTATTCTCTGTAATGTATGTAAGGATCGTGCAGGTAGGAATTCTTCTCAGAATTGTAAAGATAAAGATATTAGGGTTTAATGATATTAAGTTGTCTAAATATATAAAATAAAATAATGATGAATTTAGGAAGTAAATTTAGATAGCTGGTCACATCTTTAAATGAAGTTTAGGTTCCAATTAAAAGAAATGGTGCATATTGCAATAATTTTTTTTTGCAACTTCCATACAGTACAATAATCATTGGCATTAATGGTTATTGAAATATTAAATAAATAGAATCAATGGTTCCAAGCTAACTTAATTGCTGAAATACAGCTTAAATCTACATGATGAAACTAAATAACATTTACACCAAATATTTGAAAAACAAAATATGGTAAAACATTGTGTTCCTTGCTGTAAGTATTCCAATCCAAAATGTAAATACTATATATTTAAAACATTCTAAAAGTTATTTAAAGTTGTGAAAACATACTAGTCTAAGATTAATTTTATAGTGTCCTCCATGTAAAGAGGTTGGGCTTACCTGAAAAAGAAAATTAAATTCATTTTTACACTTTTAAATAATTTATTTCACTGATGAAGAACTGGGGACACTATAAAAATCAGTATTAACTGTTCTGTAATCTATTTTATAAAGTTTGTCAGAATTTCAGTTATCTGTCATTTGTAGCTTGAGAGGTGTTTATGTTTTGTTTTGTGTTTTTGTTAATAAATGATTTATTTCCAGAAGAAATACCTGTGGATAATATTTGGTTCATTATATCATTCAGTCTTGGAATGTTCTTCCTTCTTGCCTGCCTTTAAATCTTTGTCTGTTCATCAGCAGCCTATCCTGAGAACCTGTTATGTGCTCAACCCTGCCCTTGAAAGGAGAATATCTTGAAGGGTTGGTTTGATTTAACAAGCTTGGTGATCATATGAAAAATTAAGCTACTTTCATATAGATGACTCGGTGACCCAGGAGAAGCTTGCTCTAGTGGCTTTAGTACAGGATTTGATACCAGAAGCACCAGTCCTTGTTCTGGTCCTGAAATTACTACCTGGGCACCTTTGGGCAAATCACTTAATCTTTTTGATCCAATTTTTTCTCATCTGTGAAACAGATTGATTTGAGGCTATTTTTTTCCTTGACTTCTAAGAATCTAAGTTTTGGTATATCATTAATGCCACCACCATCTAGTTCCTCGAGCCAGAAAGATGAAAGTCATGTATGACACCTCCCATTCTCTCATCTCCCACATTAAATACATTAGGACATTTTGTCTATTATACCTACTATGTCTTGCTCAATGCTTTCTTTCTCTTCTGCCACAACCAGGATTCAAGCATCATGTTTTGATGAACAGCAGAGCTGGGCATATCCAAGTGTTTAGTAAAAAATTATTAAACAAATGAATGCATGAAACTACTCATGAAATCACAATTCCCAAACAGTTCAGTGTGGAATCATTAGTGTCTTATTAGGCTGCCTCATAGCCCATTTTATTCCTCTATTTTAGTTCAATAGGTGTCTCCCTCAATATTGAGATTAGACTGTATTATTCTACCTTTATTTCCCAAGCCATCTATGGAAAAGGAACAACTCTTCAATGTTTTTGTTTTGAAAGATTTCAATGCAGGCTTATAATATACATGTAAAATAAAGAGGTAAACGGAGATAGCTAAACCAAGTGGCCAAGGAAATGTCATAAAATGCCCCAAAACATTAATAGTAAGATTTGCCATAAATAAAAAATATTTCAGATTTTAGTCAAGGATAATACTAATACTTTATTCAAGTCTGGGTGAAGAGACCACTGAAATAGGGACTTAATCCTAAATTAGCTTCTAAACTTTTTGTGTGTCATTATAGCACTTAAGTTTCTTCATCAACAGATTAGAAATGGTTTTGCATGAAATCTCTCTAATACTGGAATTCTATACCACTTACAAAAGGATTATTCTCTCATAGAAATAATTTTTTTATTATATTTCTTTCCCTTATTTCAATCCTGTCCCTCACTCCTTGTTTCCAGGAATAATCCTCATGAAACGTTGACTACATGTCAGTCTCAGTTCTAAGATCTTTACATATATTAAGTCATTTATTCCTCACAATACCCTAAAGAAATATGTGTTACTATAAGTATGTCATTGAGTAAACTAAGGCACTGAAAGGTCAGAAGGAAAAACCTCCTCACTATGCCTAGGAATTTATTGGTATCAAAATGAATGACTCAAAGGACACAATGGATCTGAAATAAATTTATTACTCATATTGTATTACACAGTAAGCAGCAAAAGGATTTTTTCAATGAAAAAAAGGGCTCAGGTTCAATGAGAAGTGAAACATAACAGTTGGTTCATAACAGTTGGTGAAAAATAATGGTTCTGGTATTTAATGTAGTTAAGGGATGGGCTCAAGTTACTCCCTCTGCCTACCCCTCTCCCCCATGATGGGCTGGGTTTGCATGACTTGAGCCTCCCTATCATAGTCAACAGAGGGGTTTTCTCATCACTCACCAAGATGTGAGGCCAAGGGGAAAGGGGGAGGGGAGGGCTTGAAAGTTGTTATCAGTCAACAGCAACAATGCAGTAAGACTCTTTATCACTCTAGACACTTAAGAATTTCACATTGTTCCAGAGAAACTAAGCATCCATTCACTGATCAGTTAAAGAGGAATAGAAATTGGGTTTGGTTAACTGATAGTATGAGTGCTTCCTATAAGACATCTGCTAGCCTTTCAGAGAAAAAAGAGTGCATGAAAAGATCGTCACTATCCCTGTTTGCCTTTGAAGATTAAAGAGGATTACAGTCAGCATGCAGAGACAATATTGTTGTAACACAGTTTTAACAAAAAAATTCTGTGGTTAAAACTTCCTCTCTTGTTAAAAATTTTTTTGTTAATTTTTAATTTTTTTTAATATAAGAGATTTCCTAAGATTTTGATTATTGTTTAACATAAGAACCTTAAAACTTATGTTTTCCATTAGGTTCTTCCTAATTATGGACACTAGGAGGGGCTAGAGGTGATTTTATTAATCTGCTCTAAAATTTATCTGCCCCTACCCACCAATTTAAAAATTGAATGTTTGGGCTTCCCTGGTGGCGCAGTGATTGAGAGTCCACCTGCCGATGCAGGGGACACGGGTTTGTGTCCCGGTCCGGGAAGATCCCACATGCCGCAGGGCGGCTGGGCCCGTGAGCCATGGCCGCTGAGCCTGCACGTCCGGAGCCTGTGCTCCGCAACGGGAGAGGCCACAACAGTGAAAGGCCCGCGTACCGCAAAAAAATAAATAAATAAAAATAAAAATTGAATGTTTGATTATTGGCATGTATATAATTCTATGATATTGGCAACCCTACAACTTGCTTGAGAAAGTAATAAAGTGATTAAACATCTAAGTCTTTTAATGGACACTCCAGAACCTGGCTTCTTCTCTTCCCTCCTCTGATTACCTTCCTCTGGGCATGTCACATCTCATAACTGACTTAGAGGATAGAAGAGATAATTAACTCACAATAATGTTTCAAAACACTTTATTACCTGTTTCAGTCCATAGTTTGAGTTTAGGTTGAGGAGGCAGATGCCACTCTTAAAAGGAGAAATAATAAATGATATATTTTAATTATGCATGTTTTCCATGTGGCCCAATTATCATGAACAGTAGAAGACAGTATTCTTTGAAGGTCAGAGAAATTTTGTATATTAGAGAGGAGATACTCTAACATTACAAAACTGAATAAAATCTAATTTTCTCAAGGAGAAAGATTTTATACTCAAATATAATTAGTTACTATATATGGGATATCTGTAGAGAGAAATTGAATAATGTACTTTCTCAAAGTTTTAATTTAAGGATATATCTTTCCATATCAGGTCGTTCATGAATAATAGTGGTTTTGTCCTTATAGTGTTTATTTTTCAAATCAAAAATCATTCAGAAATTTATGTGGAATATTTATTGACTATTCTTCTATGATTTGATGAAATCTAACTAACCAAGAGTTCAAGACTAGAAGACTTTGAGTGATATTATCTCTATGTGTAATGCTAAGAAATAATATTTATATTAAATCCATATTGTAGACTATTACTACCACTTGACCCTTTATAAGCTGTCATGTTTCTGATTTATTCAAATGGCATATAACTGTCCAATGATTACCTCAGTAACAGCTTTATAAAACGTTAATGGGAAGAATCTCAAAGCTGAGATAACAGGAAATGGTGAATAAAGAAGAGAAAAAAGTCAAATATGGTTTAAAACAATTAAATATAAATAACTGAATAAACAGTGGTATCTTTTGTAGGATCTTGAAAGTTGACAAAGGAAAAAGGTTTAGAGGAAAATAATGTTTTTGTAAATATTGGCCTAGAAATACAACAGGAAATAGTTCAGTGTATATCTGGATATAAAAGGATGTAGCTCAATATCAGTTTACAAACTGGATTTTGAAGTACTGACATGTAGTTAATAGTCATGTTACCAAGTGCAAGTCTGTGTACCTGAAGCACAGTGAGGCCCAACGATACCAAAATGCTGCAGTTTGGAGCAGAGAAAGGTTTATCACAGGGCCATGGGAGGAGACAGGTGGCTCATGCCTTAAAAGCCGCAAACTCCCCAAAAGCTTTCAACAAAGCCCTTTTATAGGAAAGGTAAAGGAGGGGCGTGGTTAATTGTTGCAAACTTCTTGGTGTCAGATCCTCCTCTATTCTTGAGGTCAGGTCATGATGTTCCTGTAAACCTCCACCAAAACGAATGTTATTCTCTGTTTTGACGAGAAAGGGCAAGGTCCCAAAGCTGAACTTTCACCCTCCAAGGTCCAGGCTCTGGCTAAGAGGAGGGGGGGGGGTCCCTGCGCGAGCTGGTTACACTGCCCGGGAGCATTGGACCATCACCCAGTCTGAGTCCTCCCACCAGTACCCAAGTCCGGCTGAAGTAGCAGATCTCAGCTGGAGGTGTACTCAGGGCCAGGTCTCCAGACCCTGCCCAGCATCATCACTGAGGCAGCCAGGCGCTAGGACCCAGCCAGACCTCAGGATCCCCAGGCCTCTTAAACAGAGGCCAGGTCCCACGGAATGTGGCCCATGGAGACTGCCACCGCCATTAGGACCGGAGGCGGGGATGGGGGAGAGGTTTGGCCCTGCTTCAAGGCCTTTCCCCGCCAGTGGGCAGTCCTGGCGAGGGCTCTGGAACTCTGCAGGACACAGCTCTCAGCCCGTCCTTGGACCCCCAGCTCCCTGGGCAGCCTCAGTCCGTAGGGCCTGCAGGGTCCCGGAAGAAGGCGGAGATCCGTCGTTCACGGTATTCTCTGCCCGGAGGACCCCTGCGTGACCGACTATTGGTGGAGCAGGACCTCTAATAGTCTCGCGATAACAATTTCGCGCTAAGGGAAGCGTGCTAGAGGTCTCGTGCTCACGGCTGCGTGCCCGCCCTACGCTTATTACAGTCAAGTCCTTAGTGACAGGCAACTTCTCTGGAAGAAGAATATAGCTAGAAAAGAGCTGAAAACTGACATTTGTATCATTATACCTAATACTTTATGCCCTAGCTTATTTATGGAAATATAGGGCCTAAGAAGAATCAGAGAAAAACAAATCAAGCCTCCTCATTTAATCCAGGTAAGAAGACTCTTTCTTTCTTTCTTTTTTTTTTGCGGTATGCGGGCCTCTCACTGTGCGGCCTCTCCCGTTGCGGAGCACAGGCTCCGGACGCGCAGGCTCAGCGGCCACGGCTCACGGGCCGAGCTGTGTTGTTGGTGCATCTGTGTGGTTACGTGAATAGTGTATATAAGTATCCTGGCACATAGATGTTCATTAAATTATAGTTCTCTATGTTTTCCACCATCAAATCCGGAAAAAATCCTATTTCCCAAGGTACTTCAGGTGATGAGTATGAAGTCATTTAGAGCTAGGAGTATGTATCAGGCAGGCAAAATTATATCAGAAAAATATCCCACAGCATATATTTCAAGTAAAAAAAAGGTGTTTAATATAGGGATTTGGAATCTTAACTAATGATTGGAAGGTCTGTGTGGGTGAAGAAAGGAAAAAAATTCTGTTATTTTCATGAAACCAGAAATGCAAGAATTGTAGGGAAGTTGCTACCAATGATTTCAGGTACCTGTCAAACCCAACAGGAGATTACTAGAAAAATGCCTTAACCCTCTTATCTATGCCTCAGGCATCTCAGTTAGAGCTCCTCATTAGCATAATCTCTCCTGGAACTGTTGCCTTGAGATCCTAGGAAATGTAGTTGCCACGTTTCTCCCTTACAGTTCAAGAATACTTTAGAAGTTGGAAGAGATGAGCTGATAACAGGCAACCTGGTGCAGGATAAAACTTGGGAATAGTATTTCGCTACTACAAATTTGGTGGAAAAAAAAAAAACAAGAGCAAAGACAAAAACTAATAAACTGGGCTTTCTCTTCTTGGTATTTACCACAGGAACAGTTAAATACTTAATTGTGCAATTCTTTGCTTAATGTCCAAGTCTCTTACTAGACATTTAAACTCTCTGAGGACAGAGAGTAGGTGTGTGTTTTTCATTATTGTTTAGGCCTCCAACACTTTAGTTAAAGAACAAAAAACATTTTGTTTTTCTAAAATAAAACAATCTGCAGAGATGCAACTTCATTCTGAAGGCAGGCGACTATATCCATAATTATGACGAAATTCCCTGTCCCAGAATTGGGTTTTTACTATTCCTTTCCATAAACAAATGATCTTTAAAGTACTTTTTAAAAAGAATATCATACCTTCAAAAGTGAGTTGTAGCTTCTACCTGTTGTATAACCAAGACTTTCTGTAGTGTTGAATGCATTATTTTCACCCAAGATTTCAAAGATCCCAAGTCCAATGTAGTCAAATCTTAAGATCAAAGAACCTGGTTTTCTTCCTTACCCGACCCCTTGATTTCCACAGTCCACCAGATACCACACCTCAGAAATTTCTGCTAGAAGAAGAATTTACCTAAGTACATTGCCATGAAGTCTGATATAGCAGTGAGACAGACGAACATGCAGGAAAATTTAATACCACTTTTCAGGGCAACCCCTCTTTACTTGTTTTTATTATAGATATTGCTAGGACCTGAGAGGTCATCATTTTAATAAATTTTCCATGATAGATTAATATATTCATCATTGAATATGCTATTAATTCCCTTGATGTTGAAAGTAGATGGAGGGAAATACATGTTTCTCTCTCTTGAATCCCCTCTATGCTCTCATTTAAGCTTTAATCTCCTTCTACCTCAAGCTTATTTCTTTAATCAATAAATCTACTCTTGCTTCTGTGTCTCTAGGTTTCCCTGTCAGTCACTGTTGCTTATTATTTTTTATCTTTCCATTATAGAACATATCCTGCAAACTCAATAAATATGTGTTGAGTAGATAAGGATTCTCAAATTTGTGAAGACATGGAATGCTAAAATTACAAATTTCAATTTAGCAAGTATTTATTGATACAGGTCTTTTTTTACTTAGTTTACCTCACTGAATTTTGTGGACAGATTTCTGTGGGTTAATAACTTGCTGAATCGTGAATTGCAATGCCAGGAATTTTTAAACCGTGCTCCAATGGCTCATCCACAGCTGTTTCTCACATATCAAGATAGAACTCAATTAGAAGGTTGAGAATCTGTGACTGTAGAAGGCTGGCCAGAGGGTCAGAGGAGCTGACTCATGACCATTCTCATTGTAGATAAAGGACACATTGAGTTTGATAGTAGTCTTATGTCTTTAGTTTCTTAAAAATTGCAGTGCTGGTATTGTCGTGATTTAGTTGAATTTACTGTTAATTGGGGTATAGTGAAAGAAGCAATGCAATGAAAATAGCTTTAATGTCCTTTGCCCTGCTGAAGTGATTCATGAATGAGAAAATTTGAATTACTACACATTGATATTCTTTGCCCGCCTCCATGAGTCTTGGGGAAAACAGGGAAGTGAAAAGAGATTGAGAATACAACACTGTATCAGAATATGATTAGACAGTTGTGTATTGTTAAATGATTAATTATTTCAAAATGTTTCAGATAAAATTAAAACACATTTCATGAGTTACATGTTTAATTTTACACTCAGAGTTGTTAGAGCTAGAATACCTCTTACTAGCAAATTCTTTTTACAAGTAATGAAAGAGAGGTTAAAAAACAAGGGTGAGATATGTCTAAGGCCACAAGGAGTGTAGATGTCACAGCTGGGTATTTGGTAATGGTCTTGTGATGCTGGTCATCCCTGTATGTGTGTGTGTGGTTTTTTTTCAACATAAACTTCCCTTAACTATTCTTTCCTGGTGTAGAACAATGTTATGACTAGGTCTTTATTTTTCATAATGTGATATTTTTGTTTATTGAATAGATTAATAAACAAAAGCATGGGCCAAAATGATAATCAGTGTTTATAAATATTTATAAACATGGGATTTTTAAAAAATGGATAACCTATATAAAGGGAATATGGGGGGGAAAAGTATGGCTCAAGAAGGGTATTTCAAATTAAAAGCTTAATGCCATTTTAAGAATTTGATTCTCTAAATTGAAGAAGGTAGATGCAATTTGACATCACATTAGAGAGATAGATGCTAAAGAAATATATCTAGAATCACCTAGAATTTCCTAATTATTGATCAAATCAAAAGGGGAAGAATTTTCATAGCAACTGAAGTATAAAAGGTTAAGTGACTTGGTATTCAATTTACTTGGGAAATAGCATAATAAACTTTAAGGTTTTCCTGGCTGTTAATTTTTAAGCACAGAAAAACTTGACCCAGTTTTTTAATGATATTTTACCTCCTGTCTAAAAGCCACCTGCAAATAGCTTATTTGCATGTGGAAAAAATGCAAAGGCATTCATCTTCCTTTTACTTATTACTGGTATAACAAACCTCCGTTCATGAACTACAGCATCGTTTTTGTTGTAAATGAAGAATAATCAGCCAACTTTCTGCCACATCTGGCTGCTGATCTATAACCTTTGAATAAACAGTAGACATTCAATTGCCAGCATCCATTCTTTAAAAAAAAATCAGTTTTTTTCTCCCCAGTCAAATTGCCCTTTACTATAATTACATCTCATCTTTGAGACAACCAAGACTTTAAAAACAGGTCAGGTTTTATGGTGCAGGGTGGAAAACATTTTTTTAGATAATCTAAGAACAAGTCTATTTGTGGTTCATATACTAAATCTTTTCCCGATGTCCAATTACCCATAAAAAGTAAAATGATTACTATAGGCAGAATATTTTTACAGTATCAAAACTAGCATTTGCATCTAAAAGTAAATTCTACTTCTTTTTGAGACACACTGTAAAGTTATTAATTTTATGTAGAATCTAGAATCAACCTGAGTGAAATCTTAATGGCTATTCACTGGACAAAGAGGATGAAGATAGTTTAAACAAAACAGCTAAAAAGCATGGTATTTTAAAAGTATATTTACTTGAAAAATAAAGAACAACTATTGCATCCATAAAATTCAAAGCCCAGCATTAGCATTTTTCCCCCACTGTTTCCAAATTGACCTCATTCTCCTTACCTTAAACCTTCAAAACAGTTGCCTGTAAATATAGTTATTAGTCACAGATGTATGGAAATATCTTTCAGTGTACATACAAGAAAATTCACTAGTGCAGAGATCAGCAAACTCTTTTTGTAATGTAATAGATAGCAGTACCTCATAAAAATACTTCACCAGATTGGAGGCAACTATAAAATATAACAAGACTGTTTGTTCTCACTGTTTTTTTTGCTTATATTAATAGAACCTCATAATAGGAGAGTTTGTTTTTTTAGCAGCTATTTCAAACTGTTGACCCCAATTGTACTTGTAACTTAATAACATGTATATTCCGTTGTCCCTAGTCTTCTTTGAGTCATTCCCATTCCACTGTTAAACTTCCTCAAGTTTGTTTAGGCCCTTGTTTTTTTTTTTTTCTGCGATACGTGGGCCTCTCACTCCTGTGGCCTCTCCCGTTGCGGAGCACAGGCTCCGGACGCGCAGGCTCAGCGGCCATGGCTCACGGGCCCAGCCGCTCCACGGCATGTGGGATCTTCCCGGACCGGGGCACAAACCTGTGTCCCCTGCATCAGCAGGCGGACTCTCAACCACTGCGCCACCAGGGAAGCCCTAGGCCCTTGTTTTAAACTGAGATTACGTTGAATTTTTATACCTATTTATAATATTGTCTATCACTCCCAGTTTAGTGTCATCTGAAGATTGATATTGACTCCTTTTATAATTGATCAGTTTTTTCTGTCTATAATTTATAATTTTCATGGGAGATATGCAGAATGTTTTCTCATGTCTCAGAATTTTTAATTCCATATAAATGATGGATACGCCTAGATATTTAAAAGTGGACAAGTCTTTGTAGGATTTAATAGAAAAATCCCCAGATGAATTCTGTGATTCCTAAATGTTCACCTACCTCAACTATGCTCTTATGTAAAGAGAGGACCAGCTATTCAAAGAGGAATCATGTAGAAAGTAAGTTGTCTGCCCTAATGAGAGTGCTTTTAATCATTTCATCCTTTGGAGGGAGAACTAAACTTCCATCCTATGGCCAGGTAAGAAGAGAGTTCAAAGAAATTAGAGTGACTTCAAGGAGAGAATGAGGTATCACTCTCCTGTTGAATTGTAGAACTTAGCAATGGAACCATACATGATGAGATGGTTTTAGGAAAGTTTGATATGTGTCCTCAAGAGTTTGAGGATGAAACCAAACATAGCCAGATAAGTCTTGGTACCTGATTCTTGCTTTCAAAATTCTGAAGGCTGTTGAGATAGTTTGTGATGGCAGAGTCAGGAAAGATAAAAGCTGTCAGATTGCACTAGCGCATTTTGGATGAGCAAATATCGTGTAGGTCAAGTAGATGCTATAGATGTAAGAAGCTTGTATCCTCAGCTTGAATCCAGTGGCAGGCAGTTGCAGGAAGTCAGCTGGAGAACAGACTGTCCAGGTTGGAGAATAGGTAGGCACTGAGATCCAAAGAACTTAACAAATGTGCTCTGACAAAACTGGAATTTTAGAGTCTGTCTCTCAAGAAAGCAAAGGTCATATTACTTAAAAAGCTCTCTGCTCTTTTCATTCTTTCTGCTATAATCTTCCTGTTATTCTTGCTACGATCCTAAGGAAACAACAAAAGAAAAAGCGCTGGATAAGCAAGGAACAGTGGCAGAATAGACCACATCTCTTCCTGTTGCATATCAGTTCTGAGCTACAGGGGCCATAGTGAGGAGGGAGAATGTTTTGATTTGGTTATGAGAGTGCAGTTTTAATGTACATTCAACCAGACGTTTGAAAACCTGAAAATACATTTACCCAAGTTAAATTTGTTTAAGTTAAAATTTTGTTTAAAAATCTTTTGAAAACTGTTATGTAGCTGGAGATTAGCTGAAGTTACTGTCAAGGAGTGGGGAAAAGATAGCCCAATGATCATGTTTGAAGGTAGTGATGGGGAAGGGGGTTATTTCTTCCTTTGCACCAGTAAGTTCAGACTGACTGATAAACCTCTTAAAGAAGAGTTAGGAAAATCTTTAACTAGTACTCATTTGCTTCTTTGGCCATGTTTCTTTCTCAAACATCTTCCTGTTGAAAACATTATTTGAAATTTGGTTATATCCTTCTTCTCACATAGTAGGAGTGGTCTGTCTTATGTGTGTGTATTTGTGTGTATATATACGTACGTATATGTATATACATATATATATATATATATATACATTTTGTCCCATATGTATGGTAAGAGTATATCCTGAGTTTTCTTCTGTCCACTTTTAAAAATCTAGGCATATCTTATAAAGACCATAAGATAAGATACCTACTTTCAGAAGAAAGTCTTAAGATAATTAAAGGGAAGTGGGAAAACAGAATGGAGTATCCTCAAACTTGGATTTGGATATGACTTCGATTCATCTCTCCAGGCTAAAACAAATCTCCATTTTCCTCAAATATACTGTTTATTTTCAGGATTGGGATGTTATATTTGTTTGATATCTGTGTGCTTGTATGGATGTATGTGAATGCATTTGTGTTTTGTTGTTATAATTTATGGTTTGTAGAATTAAACTGTACTTTGGGAGATAAGTCCTCCAAAAAGATAGGCGCAAGATTTATTTCTCCTATTGAGTTAAGGAAATAATTTGTTGATTGTTGTTTCCAAATTAATTATAGAGAGGACACGATCATTTCAAAAAGTAAAAGAAATTAAAATTTGCTTCTACTCTGGATGTGAATATATGATGCTTACAAAGAGATCCAGATTATACTAATGAAAAAGATGCCTCTAATTCTCTTTAGCTTTATTCATTTCTCTCCCCTCTGTTGCCTCTTCATCAAATAACTATCCCAGGAATTGCCCTGGAAGTATTATGAAATAGATAAACAGAAGTGCAAGGAAACTTTGGGTCCCGAGAGCAAAATACTAATTGGCTGAAAAATGAAAATTGGCACTAGAAAATGAGAATTGGGTTGTTTGGAAAAGCAAGAGAGAACACAAATCAAAGTAGGCTTTTTTTTTTTCAATAAGATAAAATGAAAATAATCCTCCCACTAAAAATAAAGATAATAAAGCCATACCTTTTTTAACGCTCATTAGTTTTTCCTTGAATTTTCTAAAGAAAAAGAAAACTAATCTATAAAATCTTGTTCCTTATTCCATCTCTTTACACTGAGTGACCCTAAGGTATTTCACTTTTTCTTTCCTTTGTGTTTGTTTATTAAATGGGAAGGTATTATTTCTTACCAGGCTGTCAAAGTTCTTAAAACATTTAATTGGCATATGTATATAGGATTTTGCTAATTAAAACTTGTTGTACAAATGTAAAGCATTTTTCCCTTTACTTTTTTTTTTTTTGGCTTTACTTATTGATTTTTGGCTGAGTTGGGTCTTTGTTGCTGGACGTGGGCTTTCTCTAGTTGCAGCAAGCGGGGGGTTACTCTTCGTTGCGGTACACGGGCTTCTCATTGCAGTGGCTTCTCTTGTTGCATAGCATGGGCTCCAGGCATGTGAGCTTCAGCAGTTGCGGCTTGCAAGCTCTAGAGCACAGGCTCAGCAGCTGTGGTGCACGGGCCCAGCTGCTCTGTGGCATGTGGGATCTTCCTGGACCAGGGATCGAACCCGTGTCCCCTGCACTGGCAGGTGGATTCTTAACCATTGCACCACCAGGGAAGCCCATCCCTTTACTTTTTACTCATACCACAACTTTACTCTCTCACATCCCTTGTTTCATGATCACTCTTTCGGTATGTCCCTTTCATGACCCTTTTCGGTATGCCTGTTGAGGGCAAAGCCATGTAGCTGGCATGCATAGAAACTTGATCAAGAAGCAAATTATAATTAAAAGGCATGCTGGAGCAGAACACTTGAGAAATTAAACTCAGAAGAAAAAAAAGAGAGAGAAGTACTTTTACATATGAATGTCCACAGTAACTATAGCAACCATAACCAAAAAAATAGCAGTCTTATTTACTTTTAATTTTGGAACTGATAGCATATTTTCCAGTTCTAGACAGAGTCAAGTGTTCTTTATTTTTCTTTGAATGGACTGTTTTATAAAACAAGCGGCTAGTTTTCATTTTCTCATTTTCTGTTAGCTCGTTCTGTGTAACTGGCCCACAAAGCTAAGAGTGACCCCTCACCACTAAAGGAAAGCTGAATGTCAGCTCTGGTATCAAATCATATTTCTCGATAATAAATAAGTAATTAAACATTTTTGAAGGGAAATATTTTTTCCTTTACTAACGAATGTGTTACTTTGGGGGCTGTTTTTATAATGAAATGGTAAATTTACTCTTTGAGATTATACAATATTGGAATAATTATTAAGAAGTATATTATAGGATGTTCCCTGGTGGTCTAGTGGTTAGGATTCAGCACTTTCACTGCTGTGGCCCGGGTTCAGTCCCTGGTCAGGGAACTGAGATCCCTCAAGCTGCAAGGTGTGGCCAAAATTAATAAAAAAAAAAAAAGTACATTGTAATAAAAGGTGTCTTTTACTAGATTTCTAATAGATCATTTTTAACTTTTTTTCTTAACAGTCTTATATTAAAAATATAGACTTACTGGATATTCTTAATCAGGTAAAAAGACATAAGAGTCATGAAAATTATACAGCAATTGCATGGAAACTACTTAAATATATTTCCCAATCTGCTCTTCAATTTTTCTAAGAACTTGAGGGTGTTTCAGCACCAGAGGCAGATTAAATCATATTGCTTTGTTCAAGGAGAGTATGTAGAAAGATATGACATATAAAACAGAAGAAAATCCAAGACTAAGAAACAGATTTATATTAATTGTATATAAAAAAGCACCATCTTTTGATGATTTTGACAATTGGTTTGCACAATCTTCTGATAGTCACTGTTTTAGGTACTTTGTTTCTGTATTTCTGTTGCCTCCTTGACACTCCAAGACTCAAAATGTTCTCATTGGGAAAATTCAGGAAGAACCCCAAAGATTAAGTTTTTCAGATATGAAGACATTGATTATAAAGCCCATTGAGCAAAAAGGAATGCATCATTAGAACAGCCTTGATAAATAGATTTTACTTCATGAAACTACTCTTTTTGACAGAGACTTAATTAAATCTCTGTGTTGAAAAGGATTCTGATGCTCTGTCCAGACTTAAGCTGTCACAGGCAAGAGATGGCACCTGTGTGCCGTCTAGTAAATATAGACCTATGTGTCTATATTTACTCATTTGAAAATGGGGTGAATAATAGATACCTGTTTCAGTATTGACTAAGTTAATATATGCAAAGTTGCTCAGAAGAATGTCAGTATCTAGTAAGTACCCAATAAGTGTCATCTGGTACTAGTAATAGTAGCAATAGTAACAGCAGCAGTAGTCGTAGTAATAGCAGTATCCTCCTGTCACTTTTGGACAGTAAAGCATACATCTATATAAGGATGATATTATAAATGGCACTCAATCTTTACATTATTTTGACAATTCAAACCCTCTCAGCTTATGTTGTCTTCTCACCAAAAGTGCCTCTAATGCTAAGCTAGGCATGATTTTAATCAGGCATACAATTAAATTTAATAAGATTCCAACCATTTTATAGTTTCAGATAGGAGTCCATGTACAGTTGTCAAATGAGATTTTTAGGATAAGGGAAAAATGTTGCATATTTGGAAAACAATGGATTTTAGTTAGCATCTAAAACATCAATTAGAGCAGTTTTTCTCTATCCACAAGCGGAAGCCATTTGTTAGCCATTTGTGACATTGAAGTAACTAATAATGTACAGAGTTGCTAAAGATATTGTCAAATTTTAGAGTTTATTGTTTTGGTGAGTTTTTTTTTTTTCCAATGTCATGCTTTTTTTTTTGTGGTACGCGGGCCTCTCACTGTTGTGGCCTCTCCTGTTGCGGAGCACAGGCTCCGGACACACAGGCTCAGCGGCCATGGCTCACGAGCCTAGCCTCTCCGTGGCATGTGGGATCTTCCCGGACCGGGGCACGAACCCGTGTCCCCTGCATCAGCAGGCAGACTCAACCACTGCGCCACCAGGGAAGCCCAAAGGATAGAGTGCCTTTTTTTTTTTTTTTTTGGCTGCCCTGGGTCTTAGTTGTGGCCTGCGAGATCTAGTTCCCTGACCAGGGATCGAACCCAGGCCCCCTGCATTGGGAGCGCAGAGTCTTAATCACTGGACCACCAGGGAAGTCCCTCTATGTCATGCATTTTGAAAATTGTTTTTTGTTCAAGGCAAAAGAGAGAAAGCCTATTTTATGGACCAGTGAGGAATTTGCTGAAAGCAAACAACTAGATGTATTAGGGTGATTTGATTAGGATATTACACGTTAAAGCAGTGGTTCAGGTCTGTAGCATTCTCCCTTTATCTGGTCTGAGAGAAAATATGTGCATTCACAACATAACCTGCAGATGATTTTGTTCAGCATCTTAGCTGAATGTTCTTGGTTTGATGTTTAATGATTTGTGTCATCCTCTCAGTTAGCAATCCCTGTGTCCTTTCTTTGGGTGACTATCAACTCTGCGGGATATGTGTAGAAATTTCACTTACTCTCCCAGTGAAAGAAAAGGGATCTTGTTCCAAGTGAAGATTATTCGTTTTTGTGAGTGCTGACAAAGGCCTTGAATTGTTACAGGACCAACAAAATTCTGTTTCAGGCTTCCCTCCTCAATTTGGAGCCCGTGTTATCTAGCTAGGAAGGAGAAGAGACATATTGTTCAAATTCCTAATGTCTTAAATCAAGACTTATGGGTTTTGAAATCATTGTTCTCTGATTCACTTTTAATAAGCATTCTTTATTGATCAAGTGGCAACCCAAGTCTCCTAGTGCAAACCAGGGCTGGGAGTTGGGAGTTGCAGCAGAGACAGAGGTATACACTGTTTGATATCTTAAATTATTGGACTACCATACTTTGTTCCACAAATGATAAGAGATTTTGAATTATGGGTTTATATTAGGTTATCTATTTATTCATAAAGACAGGTGTAGTAAGTACTAAAAATGTTTTCTGGACTTTAATATATACTTAATAAATGTATTTCTTTTATGTTTGGGAAACAAAATATATTTGAGTTTTTCCTTTTTCATTATAGCATATTTGATGTGTAGGTTAAGTCAGAACTAGCATAAACAGTAAAAACATGCATAAAAATCAGTTAAATGAACTACTTTGTATGCTTGAAATTTTAATGAATCCTTAAAGAGTTTCTGGAGCCATATTGGCCCTTGGACTAAAATTTCTCAAATCATTTCTTATTGGTATATATACCTTAACTTATTGATATTTCAGAGAACCATGCTGTAAAGCTTTACTAGCTTTTCCTATATGTTCTTTTTTTTTTTAAATTTTTATTTTGTTCATTAACAAAATATTTTATCTACTACCAAAACATATTGTATATGAAGGTCACTGCCTTGTTTTTGTTATAATATTTAACTTTATTATAAACAAGTATGACTTTCTCCAATTAAACTTACAAAAAAAAAATTCAACTACCAAAAAGCCTCTTTAAATCAGGTTGTGTGTTCTTTTTGAGTTTGCATTCTAATTCATTTTTTGACTGACTTTCTTTTTCACTGCTGTACCTAATTCTAATATTCCCTTTCTACTTTATATCTATTTGTAGCTTCTAGTTTGCCTCAGGTTAGAAAATCTGAAAAATGAACTTGGAAAATAGTGTTTCTCAGAGTTAATGAAACCCAGAGTAGAGGTCTAAAATAAAGACTCCTTTAGGCTTTCAGTAGATATGTGTACTTTGGAACCTGTCCTTTGTAGCTTAGAATATAATGCAGACAACATAATGGCTGATCACAGTGCTGAGAAGTCCTAGAGATGCTATGAGACCTAACCTAATCAAGTTCATGTGATGGAGCTTTTTAAGAGAAGGAACATATTAGTTGAGATCAAAAAAATAAATAAAAATTAGTTAGAAGAAGAACAATAGGGACAGCAAATTCCCAGATGGAATCATGGTTAAAGACTTTGTGATGCATAAAAAGACCTCTAAGAAGGCTGGTATGGCTAGACATAGAGGGCCAAGAGATACATGGCATGAGATGGAGCTAGAGAGGTAGGAAAGGAGAGAAATTACATAAGTTGCTCACAAATGTGTAGTCCATGGAAAAGATTTATATTTAATCCTAAAATCATTGAGAAATTTTAGAGTTTTTAACAGAGGAAGAATAGCCTATAAATTTTAAAAAGCAGAGGCAATGCAAATAAATACATGTATTGTTTCTTACTTAACCCCTTTCCTAGATCCAATACTCCTATTGAAGATATTTTTAATTGTTTGCCTGGGTACTGTTCTACTAAAAACAGATATGTTCTCAAGTGTCCTACATGTGGCATCGCAAGCAATACCAATTGATTGCAGTAGGTAACAAGAAGAAATATATTTTCTGTATTTGACCTAAAAGAGTAAAACATGCAACGGAATTGTGATACAATGTTTATGTAAATAAATCCTTTTTTCACATTGGTAACTTCAGAACTTTGTTCTAGAGAGTGAATTTGTCAGAAGGCTGATCTTGGATAAGTAAGGTGGTGTGATATATATAAACATATATATATATATATATGTACAACCAAATTCAGCATTGTTTTTATTAGTCTAACTCTTACTTCATTTTTAAGAAAGAGGAAATAATATTTTATGAGTAAGTCTTAGAGCCTCAGTATTTGAATTATAGCTTATGGGCTAATTAGCTTAAGGCTAATTAATGCTATTAAAATGGAAGCATAAGCGCAGATGTTAGTTCAAAATAAATGTATGAAAAGTCTTCATTTGAGCAGTATTGGGAAATATTCCTGCCTTACACTGAGTTCCTCTGAAATAGGCTTTGGGATAGAAAAGTACAAAATGTTTACTGGAATGCTCTTGGGATAGTCACCTATAAGGAAGTGAGGAAGGCAGAACTGGCAGAGGGCTATGCTTACCTACAGTGTGGATGCAACTTAGATACAGTGCTACATTTAACCAACCAAACAAACAAACAAAAAAAACTAGGATTCTCAGTTGAATTTGAATTTCAGATAAACAGTGAACAGTATTAAGTAGAAGTAATTCCCAAGTATTTCCCTGAGAAATATGTTAAAAGCATATTTGTTGTTTACCTGTAATTCAGATTCAACTGGGCATGCTGTATTTTATTTGTCAACACTAAAATGAGTCCTTTGCCAGTCCTACTGAGAACGATTTTGCCAAAATGAGGCAAAGATAGTGCCTTTGTATCCTTATATTAGCCAGTCATAGGCCAATGATTGCCCTCTTGATGGAGGCAAAACCTTGGGAGAGTTAGTTCCTCTTAGATTGCCTAAGGGCAATGCTTAGTGAAGGGTACAGATATGAACTGTCCACTACTGATATTCCTTATGATTATGAGATGGCTGTGCTCCTATGAAGGGGCAATCTGGATGTGAATCTCACTACCTAGTACAGTAATTTCTCTTATGTCAGTTGCCAGAGTGATGTTTAGGTAATATTTCTATATCATTGTTTTGTTTTGTAGTTGTTATGACTTTGTTCTCTTAATAATTAATTTTCTGCCTTTGTGTCCCTTATAGAAAACTAAGGAATTACAGCTACAGATGATGATTACAATTTAGAAGAAAGAAAATTTGTGCTGACTTACTTGTAGGATTCCTCTCTTTAGCTTTTATCAAGACAGAAAAAAATGAGCAGTAAAAATGTATACATATGTGCGATTTCAGTCTATTGAATTTCTTGGTAAAGTAAAAGGCATTATAATTGTTGCCTGTTTAATTGTGAAAGAGGATAGAGAAAAATAAAATTCACTGTTTCTTTTAACAAAAAAGTTTTTGAAATGACTCTAACCTCTTTTAAATAAATGGCTTAATTTGACTTCTCCTTAGAAATAAGAGAGAACAAGTCTAAAGAAATAAGGAGTAGGAGAAGGAGAGTAGCTTACTTGAGAAAGAAAATAAACAAAAAACAAAAAACCTTGATAGCTGTGAAATGTAATAGACACTTCATAAAAGGAATACCCAGATTTGATGAGATTCTATAGAGCAACAAAGGTCTAATTTCAAAAAATTCTAATTTCTTATAAAATCAAACCTTATCCTTATAGTGTTATTATTTTAAAGGATGGAACTTGTAAAGATCTTTTATTTATTTATTTATTTATTTGCGGTACGCGGGCCTCTCACCGCTGCGGCCTCTCCCGCTGCGGAGCACAGGCTCCGGACGCGCAGGCTCAGCGGCCATGGCTCACGGGCCCAGCCGCTTCGCGGCATGTGGGATCTTCCCAGACCGGGGCACGAACCGGTATCCCTTGCATCGGCAGGCGGACTCTCAACCACTGCACCACCAGGGAAGCCCTAAAGATCTTTAATTTAGTTAAAGATTTGCTTAAGCAAAGCACATTGCACAGTGCTGGCATTTTTAAACTCTCAACAAAGGCTGCTTTTATTGTTCCTTGTATTGTTATTATGGTCATGTGGAAAAGCTGCTATTTTACATATTCTGTAATTGGTTGCTATGTTTTATCAAGTTAAAGAATCTAAAAGTAAATATATTTTGATATTGAAGATAAAATAATTGCCCTAAAACAAGAGATGTGAATTCAAAGTCAGCATCCTCCAGGGCCGGACAGATAAGCATAGAAGACAATAGCAACTATGATGAAGTGGAGGCTACATACTCAACATAAAGATGTTCAGATTCAATTTTAAAATTAGAAATCTTCTTCCTAGTAGCCAGACTTTAATTGAGACAAGCAATGAATCAGTTGATCACTCTTGAAAGAAAGACCGACCATCAGAGACCTAGTATCATTACCAGCTTGGAAATGTTATAGTGTAAAACATAGTTAAAGCAGTCATGAGAAATGAAGATGTCTTACGTATCATTTTCTTATAAGAGAGAGAAAATTCTTTAAATAATAAATATTATTAAAATAGTAAATATTATTTGAATAGTAAAAACAAGGGTTCAACTGAGAGTATAAAATAATTATTGGAGTCCTAGGAAATGGAAAAATCATTAGGTAGATGCTCATTTTTCTCTGTTCATGGGTCTACATGGTTTCTAGTCTCTATTCATCTATTCTACTGTCCTCTCTGAGACAGGACTCCTATACAAGACTCTTAGTATTTACTCCCCTAAAGTTAAGTTGACTCATGACTGGGTTGTCATGGCGCCACTCCTGGACCCCTGCTCCTAGTAGACTCCTAGTTTAAATGCCTATAATTAACACACTAGACTATCTGGTCTCCTAAATCAAATTCTTGAGAAAAAGTTGGTCTATTATTTGCTTCTCCTTGAGCCAGGCTTCCATTCCTGTTTTTTTTTTTTACTGAGCTGTAATCAGAAAGCAAGGTCATGGGGCACAAATAGGACCCACTTTAAGCTGTCTGCTTTATCACAATGCCAGATTAAGACATTTAAAGACTCTGTGTACTGAAAAGGTTATGATGTACGTTCATTACGTAATTCAAAACCAAAATAATTTGAAACTATAAAATACACACTTGGATTTCCCTGGTGGCACAGTGGTTAAGAATCTGCCTGCCAATGCAGGGGACACGGGTTCAAGCCCTGGTCCGGGAAGATCCCACATGCCGCAGAGAAACTAAGCCCGTGAGCCACAACTACTGAGCCCGTGTGCCACAACTACCTGAAGCCCACACACCTAGAGCTCATGCTCCACAACAGGAGAAGGCACCGCAATTAGAAGCCTGCGCACCAAGATAAAGAGTAGCCCCCGCTTGCCACAACTAGAGAAAGCCCGCGCGCAGCAACAGAGACCCAACACAGCCAAAAATAAAATTAATTAATTTAAAAAATATATAACTTAAAAAAATAAATAAAATACAAACTTGCTGAAGCTAGATAGCTAATTCTAGTTTACAAAGTTCTGGATAAGACCATGAAAGTTGAATCTTTCTATTTTCTGGTATGTATGTGTATATACGTATATGTGTATATACATATATATATGTATATATATACATATGCATATATGTGTGTATGTATATATATACACATATATGTGTATATGTGTATATACATATATATACATATACCCTAAATATTGAAGCACATTTCAGCAATCCAGCATAGGTTGATTACTTGCTCAGGTCTAATCTCACTGTCTCTCAACCCAGATCATCCCTCTGCTAACAAACAAGGATTTGTAGGTATTTCCTTCCCCAGAGGTAGGGTGGGGTAGCTTCCTTGGGGAGAGATCAGAGTACAAACGGATTCAGTACTTGCATTGTGTTCTGTTTGCTTCAGACTGAGGTTCTAACAAGCTCAGACTCCTTGTGACCACCTCACTGGGGACAGAGTCATTAGGAATGATCCATCTTCTTCCCTATGTTCCTTCCCGTAGGCCTTATTTCTATCTTCCCCCCAATTTCTTTACCTCTTTCCATTCTGCCCTCTGTCTCCTCTTACCTCATTACTTTAGCAAATTATATTAATGTCAGATTCCTAATTCATTCAAAAGGGATAACAGTAAAGAATAAGGACACTATTAGGTAAATACTGAACTGTGCCGTCCTTCTTT
Organism: Pseudorca crassidens; assembly: GCF_039906515.1. NCBI lineage: Eukaryota > Metazoa > Chordata > Mammalia > Artiodactyla > Delphinidae > Pseudorca > Pseudorca crassidens. The sequence goes on along the minus strand of NC_090311.1, from coordinate 41,420,497 downwards.
TCCCCTTTTCTTAGCTGACAATCATTGGCTAATTTAGTAACCCAGGGAATGTGTGTAATGTCTCCTAGTGATCTGATGGGTGGCAGGGTAGCATCTGGCCTGAGTGAGTCAGACCCTAAATTTACAAATACCACCTGGTGAATAAGATACTACCAGTAATATCAACCTGCTGTTGGTTTCTGAAGCTTTATAGAAACTTAGAAGAGTCATAAGCCACCAAGGTTTAGAACCTTACACAGAAGAAACATTAGGCTTAGAGACAAAAAGTGCTCTCATCAGAAGTGAAGCAGGCATGTAACAAGGACTGAAAAAGAGGAAATAGGTGAACAGGATCTATGTTCCTAAGTTTCTTATGGTTAATTGCTCCAAGCTGCTGTTTAATGAAAATTTCCAACTTTTTAAGAAATTGAATGCAAAATATCAATGTTTTGATAATGCTGTAGATTAGTCACACATGTGCAGGTTTTACCAAACTGGAAGTCTCTTCTTCCCTTACTAGAAGTGGAAAAATCAAGTCTAAAAGCTTAAGCTTATGCTTGTTCAGTAACGCTAGGCAAATTCACTCAAATGTTTGATGTGACCTCTGAATGCTTACTTTAAATCCAGTGGTTCTCAACTAGGGACTTGCCAGGGGATATTTGGCAATGTCTAGAGGCATTTGTGATTGTCACAAGTTTCAGGGGGACAATACTTGCATCTAGTAGGTAGAGGCCAGAAGTGCTGCTAAACCTCCTATGATGCATAAGACAACTCCCTGCAGTAAGGAATTATCTGGGCCCCAAATGTTACTAGTGCCAGTGTTGAGAAGTGATACTCTAAATAGTTCTTACTTCATTATTCAATCAATAATATGTGTGAAGTGACTGTCACATAACTAATAGTAAACAATATTTTACTGAGCATTTATTATGTCATTCTAAGTACTTTACATGCATTAACTCAATTTACCCTCTCTTCATTATAAAATAAGTCATGCTATAATCCCCATTTTACAGATAAGGAAACAGACACAGAAGAGGTAACTCGCTAATGATCACATAGCTAGTAAATGATAGACCTGGGATTCAAACCAGGCAGTTTCGCTCCAGAACCCCACTCTTAGCCACTACAGTAAAGGGAATCAAATTCTTCTTCTTATTTCCCTTCACTTCTCCCCATGCTCTTGCAACTTGAAGAAGAAGACCTCTGCAAATCTCAAGCTACAGAAGAATGCCTAATTCTGGGTCTCAGAAAAAAGAGCTTTATACAGTATGCAGTGTTCCACCATAGTTGTACTAAACTTTATCTGCAAAGTTAATTTTTTTAATTGAAGGATAGCTGATTCATATTCTCAAGTCCAGATTAATTCAGATTTTGAATAATATGATTAAAAAAGAAAATATAACCTCTAGCTCAAATCATTAAAGTTTAAATTCCACAGGTCAAAAATTTAGGTATGTGTATTATAGACATTTTACTACTTCTTTTGAATTTTATTGCAGTATTTGTTACTATATTCATTTTATAATATCATATATAAAAATTAAATAGTAATATAATAGAATTTATTTTATATAGTCTAGTATTTTAATTTACCTTAATGCCTAAATGATAATATTAAGCTATTTATTTTGTTTTATAATTTTTAGATGCAAATTCCAGCCAGCATCCAAATCTTGATTTCATATGTTATGGCACTTAAAAACTATAGTCAGAGACTATTTCTAAATATTTTGCTTATAGTTTCATCCAATTTAAATCTTTTTAACATTTTAGTATTTTTTTTCTTTGGTAATAATGACCTCATTTCTTTTAAGGAAAAAAAGAAAAACTGAGAATTTTATTTCCCTTTACACAGCATATTTTTGTTCAAAGCTTCAATAATAATTAGTACAGATATAATATTTCCCAACTAACAATACTCTTACTTAGTGAGGCAAAACATAAAATTAAGTAACTGGAAATGGCAGAAAAGTACAGGCTACAGTAATGATGCAGCATGATATCATTATTACCAAATTTTGCCGAAAATGCTTTATTTCAGAAAATACCAATCTTAAAAAAAAAGAAAAGTTTCTTGGAGTTTCTATTCTACTTCTGAGAGGTACCAAGAAGACTTCATTTAAGCTGAAACCTCAAGGGGAGTTAGCCAGAAGTTTTGGAAAAACAATGTTTCTGTCAGAGGACAGAGCTAGTGTCAATGTCCTAAGGCAAGACTGAGCCCAAGATGTTTGAGGAACAATAGAAAAAGACCACTTTGCTGGAGAAAAGTGAATCAGGAGTAGAGGCTGAGTGATGGGATCTGCCAGAAACAGAAGTAGAATACGAACTCTAAGAAACTTTTTTTTTTTTAAGATTGGTATTGTCTGAAATAAAGCATTTTGGGCATAATATTATGTGATTAAGATATGAAAGGAAAACTATACATGTTTTAATTTTACATCTTTCCTGCAATTATTTTCTGTGTACCTATCACCTATCATTTGCTAGAAGCCTCTCAAAATTTCCATGTAAACAACATGCATATTGAGTTTATTCCTCCTGGTCAGATTCTATTAATACCTTTAATTTTATAACTCAGAGTAATTGACTTACACGTTTTATTCCCTTAGGGTCCTAGAGAAATAGCTGCAAAGAATCACACTCTTCACACCCCCCTGAACACACCTCTGCTCTCCCCCTCCTTACAGCCACAGGAGGGCCTTTCCACATTTGTTCTCCTTCAGATTCCTGTTTCTCTTCCGAGGCTTTAGGGTAAAAATCTGCATGCCTGCTCTGCCATCTGCTTTTACTGTTCTTTTCTTTATTCTTCCCCCTATCGCCACTTTTACTGATTATCCCCAGCAGGATAAAGCTGTTTTCAGTACAGTTCTGCTTAAGGGGAATTGATGGTTGGGGAGAAATTACTGCAGTGTTGATAGTATTTATCAGAATGCAAATCTATTGTATTAAAGGAGAGAAACTCATTACTAAATAGAATATCTTGAGTCAGGAATTTAGCAAGATTTTGGGAAACGCTTTCATGATATAGAATGGGAATTCACATTTAAATTCTTGAACCCACAAGATTGATTTGAACAAAGTAAACAGAGTTTGAACAAGTAAAGCAATGAGTCTGGTCAAGATATTTCAGGCATCACATACTATTTGCTCCATATAAGAGCTCAAAAGCAAAAGCAAGTGCAAATGAAGGATTTAAAGGTAGAGCTACATGTACAATTGCTGACTCAATATTGGAGAAAAGTCAAGAAGATTTGACAGAAATTTGTATATTGCACAAAGCATGACTTCTGAAAGGGTTGGGGTTGGAGTTGAGTTGTTGATGCGTGTATATGTATATATATATTATATGCATATATATGCATATGTATATGTATGTGTATGTGTGTTCTAGAGGTCAGGGGTGGGGTCAAGAGTACCAGAAATCTGAATTTATTATTTATTTTATTTTTTTTTTTGCGGTACGCGGGCCTCTCCCGTTGCGGAGCACAGGCTCCGGACGCGCAGGCTCAGCGGCCATGGCTCATGGGCCTAGCCGCTCCGCGGCATGTGGGATCTTCCTGGACCGGGGCATGAATCCGTGTCCCCTGCATCGGCAGGCGGACTCTCAACCACTGTGCCACCAGGGAAGCCCAGAAATCTGAAATTTTAAGTAGCAACCCAGGTGACCTTTGATCAAACAGTTCTTGGGCTTCACTTTGAGAAACATTGGCTTCAAACTTGCAGAACATTAGTTACAAAGAGCCTCAATAGCTAACCATTATGTATTATTTCTCATTTGAATGGGAAGCCTCCTAGTTATTTTTCTGTTAACAATGCTGTTTGCTGTTGGCTTAGAGAAATATGCTATGTTGTATTAAGACCATTCATTCATCCAGCAAATAATTAGAATGCATAATGTGTTCCAGGCAGTGTGTTAAGCTCCAAGTTTCCTGGTGATTTTATATCCAGTGTTCCTGCTCTCATGGAACTCACAGTCAGTTAGCAAGTATGTAGGCCATGACCAGCTCTGAGTTTCTTATTTCCTTCTTGGCCTGGAACATATAGTGCATGTCAACAGGTTGTGCATCCTTATGTACCTTCAGTATGCTGGCACATAAGTGTGGCCTAGTCCTTATAATGTAGCTGTGGACAATATAACAAGACAGTGTTGGCAGCTGGAACGTGGACGAAATAGGTGAAGTGGCTTGATAAAGGCAGTTTTCTCAATAATAGGCACTAATAGTAGTTTTACAGTTTTGTGTTTGAGGTTATCAGAGAATAGGTAATCTGAGAACTAAAAGGAACTCATCCTGGACAGTCAAAATACCAACCATCGCAACTAACTTCAGCACATGTCTCTTGAGGAGTTTGGGAGAACTGAGATGTCTTGCTAATCCAAATCCCCCAGCTTGAAATTCTCTGAAATACTTTGCTGAGTAGTATTCTTTGGACATTTTTGAGAAATCTTTAATAGCACAGATCAGTTTTTCTGTGGGACAACTCTGGTGAAGATCATTTTAAAGATGTGATTTTAAAGCAGACCCACAAAGGTAGCAGTTCATTTAGTAACTCGTATTTCACTTAAGAGATGTATACATACTGTGTATGTTTATTATTATATATACTACATATAAGCTATACATATATACTTAAATTAGAGATTTATTTTGAATTTTATCAAATACCTTCACTTACTTTAATTCTTCAGTTCAGTTACTAACCTTTAACTGAAATGAATAAATGAAAGGTTTGGCCCCAAAGAACTGAGAGGTCAATGCAGAATACTAACTCTACTATCATTAACCTAAGTAGAAGTAGAAAATAAACAATAGATTTAGCCCCAAGTGGCTGCAAGGCAGACTCCTTTGTTACCATTTGCTAAAGTAGAAGCAGAAGACAGTAAAAGAGAATAAAATAAATGGTGTAATCAAAGTAAACTGAGGCTATGGCCATGGTGGACTCAATAATATTGGTTTCTTTAATGAGTCATATCAATTCAGCTAAGCTTTTTGTGTGACTGCTGTATGACAGACATTTTCTTGGATACTGGGGATCCAGAGGTGAATAAGTCACAGCAGTTCTTGTAATTGAGGAACTTAATGTCTAGTCTTGTATGAAAACTTTTTGGTAGTTATCCAGAAATATACTGATCATTATATTAACAGCCTACATTTACTGTGTTGTTCCAGACATAGTGCCAAGAGATGGACCTATATGTATGATATTATGATTTTCAGTTTATAAATCTGGACACCATGGGTAGAGAGATTAAGTAACCTACTACTTAGGATCATATTGCTAGTGATTAATAGAGTTGTGATTCAAGCCCAGCACTCTGAATCTAGATCTTAAAGACTTAATATTTTCTAAACTATGTCCTACAGCTTTATTGTTCTTTTTTTTTAAAATTAATGAGGCTATAATAGTCATTTATATTTCTTCCAATTTTGATTTTGTGACTAAATATGATTCTGCATATATCAGAAACTGGTGTTTAAAATTTGCCAAAAGAGAGAGTCTGGTACATCAATTCAGAAGTGTAGTGGGCTCTATCTGTAATTGGAATATAAACATGTTTATGGTTAAATATTCTATTATTAATGACCCACAGCCTTCACAAACAGCATGGATCAATTGGATCATCCGCTTCATGATAAGGCCAGGAACTTTTCCTTTGAATGACTTTCAAAGTTTTTCATAGTGCATGCATGCCCCTGCGTGCACACACACACATACATACACTTAGACTGTATATATCATTTCTTTGCAAGTTCTACTAGTTGTATTGTAGGGCAGCACTACTCCAGCCACTCCTATAATTGAAGCCCGCAGAGTCAACTGTTGAGCAGCAAATCAGAGCCCTGTTTCAACATTGCCAGCTCAGCCAGACTTATTATCTTCTCTCTTTTACTCACAGTGGGTCTGTCGTCGTTTTTGAAAGTGACTGTTGCCTTTGCATTTCTAAGAGAATCCTCACTAAAATTTACATTTTAGCCTAACTTGCAGGAGCCTACTTTCAGGGTTTGAAAGTAAAGGTAATCATATTATATCTTCAGGAGGCTTCCTGTTCCCATTTACCTTAGAAAATTTGTATATTGTGAGTTTCATCAAAAACTGAACGAGACTACTTGGAAATAGATAAAAACAGCACTCTGAATAATTTATTCCAAAAGAAACATGTTACTGTGCAATTATTTACATAAACACTAGCATTTTAAAAGCTTTTATAATATCTACAAGAATTATTAAACCCATCGGTTTCTGTTAGAATATTCCCAACTAAGTAATTTCTTTGAACACATGATTGCCTTTGAACTCTAGCTCCCCAGAGCTTCACAGTCAAGGAAAGGTTAAAAGAAAGAAATGAAACGTTATGGCCAAATTCAAAGCCATGATCATTCTGCATCCTGACTTATTTTGGTAAGAAAGGTAAGTCAGAGAGCTGGGATGTGACTTTAAGCAATCAAAAAGGAAAGGCAAGCCCAATTTTCCCCCTCAGGTCTGTGTATGTATTAGCATGAACTAGATATGCAGGCAGAAAACTCTTCTTCAGACTCATTCCTTCCTGGATTCTCAGAGGCAGCAAAGTTTATGACCTCATTATTAAAGAAGCCCTGTTCTCCTGATTGCTTGAATAGCTGGAATTTTGTCTAAATTCTACTGAAATTCCTTATGAAGGATGATTATAGTTGTGGGATTCCCACAAGGTGTAGACAAAAATGGGTATGAGATGGGAGATGGTGTCACTATGACTAAGAAAATAGTTGAACATATTACAAGGGGTTGTAGCAGTAGATACTATTATAGTATTTTGAGTATAAGATTGGTATGTATATAGCAGGGGCCAACTACCTCTGGGAATCAAGTACTTTGCCAGGATTGCTGGTTTTGTTTCATATTATGTTACTGTGGAAAGAATCTTCTACCTCTACTCATCTTCAATGAAATGATTTTGTGTGAAGTCTGTAATATTGGTCAGGGACCTTGGTTACAAAAAAACACAAAACAAACAAAAAACAAAACAAAAGCAGAATCCACTCCAGTTTCTTTAAACAGAAGGAAATTATTCAGTGGTTGAAATAGGTCACATATGATAATTGAAAGGGTGGAAGAGGTAGAATCTGTTTTGGCCTTTTAGGAACAAGTTGCAAAACTAGGACTACTACGGAAAATTCTGCCTTTACCGTGGTCCAGAAAAGTGGAGTCAGAAAGTTGCTGCCACAGTTGCTAACTCTAGAACCACACACTTCTGCTTTAGTCCGTACCTGCAAAAACGAATGTCTAACACCTGCTTTCCCCATATAATTCATTCTGAATGATGTCTCATGCAAAAAGCATCTTGTCAGAGTAACCTAATCATAAATAGAATTCTAGCTGCAATTAAATCTTTTAAGTGTAGTTTTTAGCTTCCCAGATTATACATTTCAGGAATATGTGCAAAGAAGGTGGTTAAAATAACTATTGTGTGATAATGGCTGTGTGCATCAGCCACATCTGTCACAGGCTGGCATGTTGTCATCTGTCTCATATATGGTGATATAAGTGGAGTCCAAATAACATGCCACAGTGTGTTAAAACTCATGGAAATTACAGATTTCCATTTCAAAATCACTTTGGACTGTGAAATATATTAGGTAAATTATTTTTATTTTTATTTTTTTTGCGCGGGCCTCTCACTGTTGTGGCCTCTCCCGTTGCGGAGCACAGGCTCCGGACGTGCAGGCTCAGCGGCCATGGCTCACGGGCCCAGCCGCTCCGTGGCATGTGGGATCTTCCCGGACTGGGGCACGAACCCACGTCCCCTGCATTGGCAGGCGGACTCTCAACAACTGCGCCACCAGGGAAGCCCTAGGTAAATTATTAACATTAAATTTATAACCTTTGTTTTTAAACCAAATCATGCCAGTGCATATTTTACAGAAATGGGGTAATCATTTTTATGATTTCTAATGAGATTATATATTCATCACTATATATTTAGATATTATGTGATAGTCATCTCTGTAACAGTATTTTTAAAAGAGGAAATTGTACTATTGTGGGAAAACATTGTCATCTTGTAAACATCATTAAAACCTCCACATTATGTACCTCCATATATAGAGAAAGCAAGCATGTATGAGTTATTTTTAAATGTAGCTAGTTATGTTCCAAAACACAGTGAAGGTCACTACTCAGGGTTATCCTCTAGAAAGTAAGTTTTCTGTTTTCTTTGCTCTTTGACCCATTGTCCTCTTTAGCAAAATAAATTGGAAGCTAATTTAACGTTCAGGAAAGTAAAAAATAATCCTGGATCATCTGTTTCCCTTAGTGACACAAGTGGATAATTGCAGTCCCATTTTTCTAGAAGAAAGATAAATCACCTTTATGTCTTTTTAGTAGAGTGAGAATTCAAGAGGCTCCAGTGTTCTAACTAAAGTGTGTAAATACTTCTCAAATGAGGAGTCTTAAAACTTCAAATATAAATATAATATAAATTGAATGTCAAGTTGAACCCTCATCTACCCAGTGTTTGGTTTCAACAATGATCAATGTTCTACTGTTTTATTTTCAACTATACCTCCACAGATTTCCCATCCCTCATGTGATTATTATTTTTGTGGCAATTTGAGGTTAAATTTATTCCATTGAAATGTCCAATCATTACATTTTGATAAATATATAATCTGTAACTACTACCCCGATCAAGACACAGAATATTTAAATTATGGTAAACAATTCCCATGTACTCCTTTGCAGTCATTCCTCCCCACACCCATCCCCAAGTAACCACTGATTGGCTTTGTATTACTACAGATTAGCTTTGCTTCTTTAAGAATTTCATATCAGACATATATCACAGCAAGATCCTTTTTGACCCACCTCTTAGAGAAATGGAAATAAAAGCAAAAATACACAAATGGGACCTAATGAAACTTAAAAGCTTTTGCACAGCAAAGGAAACCATAAACAAGATGTAAAGACAACCCACAGAATGGGAGAAAATATTTGCAAATGAAGCAACTGACAAAGGATTAATATCCAAAATTTACAAGCAGCTCATGCAGCTCAATATCAAAAAACAAACAACCCAATCCAAAAATGGGCAGAAGACCTAAATAGACATTTCTCCAAAGAAGATATACAGATTGCCAACAAACACATGAAAGAATGCTCAACATCACTAATCATTAGAGAAATGCAAATCAAAACTAAAATGAGGTATCACCTCACACCAGTCAGAATGGCCATCATCAAAAAATCTAGAAACAATAAATGCTGGAGAGGGTGTGGAGAAAAGGGACCCCTCTTGCACTGTTGGTGGGAATGTAAATTGATACAGCCACTACGGAGAACAGTATGGAGGGTCCTTAAAAAACTAAGAATAGAACTACCATACTACCCAGCAATCCCACTACTAGGCATATACCCTGAGAAAACCATAATTCAAAAAGAGTCATGTACCACAATGTTTATTGCAGCTCTGTTTACAATAGCCAGGACATGAAAGCAACCAAAGTGTCTATTGAGAGATGAATGGATAAGGAAGATATGGCACATATATACAATGGAATATTAGCCATAAAAAGAAATGAAATTGAGTTATTTATAGTAAGGTGGATGGACCTAGAGTCTGTCATACAGAGTGAAGTAAGTCAGAGAGAGAAAAACAAATACCGTGTGCTAACACATATATATGGAATCTAAAAAAAAATAAATGGTTATGAAGAACCTAGGGGCAGGACAGGAATAAAGATGCAGATGTAGAGAATGGACTTGAGGATGTGGGGAAAGGCAAGGGTAAGCTGGGACGAAGTGAGAGAGTGGCATGGACTTATATATACTACCAAGTGTAAAATGGATAGCTAGTGGGAAGCAGCCGCATTGCACAGGGAGATCAGCTCGGTGCTTTGGGACCACCTAGAAAGGTGGGATAGGGAGCGTGGGAGGGAGACACAAGAGGGAGGAGATATGGGTATATATGCAAATGTATAGCTGATTCACTATGTTATAAAGCAGAAACTAACACACCATTGTAAAGCAATTATACTCAAAGATATTAAAAATTGAAAAAAAAGAATTTCATATCAATGGATATTGAGCAATTCATATGGTTATTAGCCATTCATACATCTCCCTTCATGAAGTTTCTATCAAATCTTTATTCCATTTAAAAGGTTTTTTGTATTATTGAGTTGAGTTTCATATTATCAAATATATATGTATTCCAGATACAGGTTCTTTGTTAGATATGTTTTGCAATTTTTGCCTCCCAGTATATGGTTTATAGAGAGATGTCTTTTGAAGAACATAAGTTTTAAATTTTGATGCAAGTGTAATTTATCAAAGTTTCCTTTTATGGTTGTTGCTACTGTGTCCTTCCTAAAAATTGTTGTCTCAGGATGCAAAGATACTCTCCTCTGTTTTCCTCTAAATGCTTTGTAGTTTCGGTTTTTATGCTTAGGCCTTGACCCTTCTTATATTAATTCTTGTGTTTGGAAGAGGTATGGGTTGAGGTTAAATTTTGTTTTTCATATGGATACCCAGTTGTTCCAGAACCATTTGCTTAAAAGATTTTCCTTGCTCCACTGAATTCTTCTGATGTATTTGTCAAATAGCAACTGTGGGTCTATTTCTTGGCTCCATTCCAGGAGTTGCCAGACCATGACTCATGGCTTATTTATGTATGACCCACAAGCTGATAATGGTTGATTCATATTTAAAATATTGTCAAATGAAAAGAAGAAGCAGCAAGAGATAGCCCATAAGTGGGCCACAAAGCCTAAAATATTTACTATCTATCTATTTACAGACTAAGTTGGTCAATCTTTGATCTAGTGTATCCCATTGATTTATAGGTCTACTCCTTTGCCAGTCTCTATTTCTTTTGCTTTATGGTACATATTAAAATCAGATAGTGTAAGGCCTTCAACTTTAATCTTCCTTTTCACGATTGTTCTATTTTAGGTCATTTGCATATCTGTATAAATTTTTGAGTCAGTTTACTAATTTCTATAAAATATTGCTGAGATTACAATTAAGATTTCATTGAATCTATAAATACATGGATTACATTGCCATCTTAACAATATTAAATATTCCAAACCACGAACCTGACATATCTCCCTATTTGTGTAGATCTTCTTTATTTCAGCAATATTTTGTAATTTTCAATATTAAGGTTCTAGCAATCCTTTGCTGAACATGTTCCTAAGTATTATGTGGTTTTGGTGCCACTGTTAATGAAATTTTTTATACTTTAATTGTCATTTCTTTCTATTTGTAACCTTTCCTCATCTTATACTTTTGAGTATTTAACTTGTGTCTTGAGACCATGATAAAATTACTTATAAATTCTAGTACAGGCGTACCTCAGAGATTATGCGTGTTTGGTTCCAGACCACCACAATAGGGTGAATATCCCAATAAAGCAAGTCACTCACATCTTTTTGTTTCCTGGTACATATAAAAGTTATGTTTACACTAAATTGTAGTCTCTTAAGTGTGCAATAGCATTATATCTAAATAAAAAATGTACATACCTTAATTAAAAATATTTTATTGCTAAAAATTGCTAACAATCATCTGAGCCTTCTACACGTTATAATCTTTTTGATGGTAGAGTGTTTGAAACATTGTGAAAATTATCAAAATGTGACACAAAGACACGAAATAAGCAGATGCTGTTGGAAAAATGGAACCTATTAAACTTGTTCAATGCAGGGTTGCCATAAACCTTCAGTTTGTAAAAAACGCAGTATCTGTGAATCTCAATAAAGTAAAGCACAGTAGAACAAGATATGTCTGCAATTATTAATTTATTTTAATTTTTTGCTTCCAGTGTTACTGAGATATAATTGACATATAGCACTGTATATGTTTAAAGTGTACAGCATAAAAATTTGACTTACACACACCATGAAATATCATCACAGTAAGTTTAGTGACCATCCATCATTTCATACAAAGTTAAAGAAATATAAAAAAAAATTTCCTTGTTTTGAGAACTCAGTATTTACTCTCTTAACAGCTTTCATATGTAAGATATAGCAGTGTTAATTATACGTATCATGTTGTACATTATATCCCTAGTACTTATTTATCTTGTAACTGGAAGTTTGTGCCTTTTGACTGCCTTCCTCCATTTCCCCTTCTCCCAATCCCCTGCCTCTGGTAACCACAAATCTGATCTCTTTTTCTGTGAGTTTGTTTGTTTGTGTGTTTTTGAAGTATGATTGTCCTGCAATACTATGTTAGTTTCTGTTACACAACATAGTGATTTGATATTTCTGTACATTTCAAATTGATCACCATGATAAGTCTAGTTACAATCTGTCACTGTAAAAGAATGTTACATAATTATAGAATATATTCCACATGCTATACATTGCAAATCCATGACTCATTTATTTTGCAACTGAAAATTTGTAGTTTTAAATCTCCCTCACCTATTTCTTTTTTCTCCCCACACTGTAGTTACTTTGATGATTCTTTAAGATTATGTATATAATTATGTGTCTATAAATAGATTATGTGTCTATAAATAGCAGTAGTTTGCTTCTTCCTTTTTAACCTAGTGTCTTTTGTTCCTTCTCTTATTGCACTAGCTAGGATTTCTAGCCGCTGTGCTGAATAGAAGTGATAAGATTGGATACTCTTGCCATCTTGTAGGTATTAGTTGTAGTTATTGTCGCTGTTGTTGTTTTAGATGTTGCTTATCAGATTGAGGAAGTTACCTTTTATTTCTAGTTTGCTGAATTTGTTTTATATTGAATGGGTGTCTGATTTTAATAAACAAATTTTCTATGTTGTTTGAGTTATTTTTTCTTCTCCTTCATTCTGTTAATAGGATTTAATTTATTGTAAATTTTAAACTCACCTTGCATTTCTGGTATAAAAACAACTTCGTCATGAGGTATTATCCATTTTATATATAGCTGGGTGTGATTTGCTAATGTTTTTCTAATATTTTATTATTAAGTATATTTGCCTCTAAGGTAATGAGGATGTTATTCTATACTTATCTTTTCTTGATGTATCTTTGTCAGGTTTGGTATCATAAAACAAGAAGGGATATGTTTCATTCCCCTCCATTTTTAAAAAGAGTTCGTTTAAGATTGTTTCTTCTTAACCAGTCAAGAATTCTATTTTTTTGTTTGATAGAATTAACCAGTAAAGTCCTCTAGACTGGGAGTTTTCTTTGTGGAGTAATTTTAGGTAAAAAATTCAGTTTCCTTGAAAAATATAGAGCTATTCAGATATCCTGTTTTAACTTGTCTGTTTTGGTAAATTTTGTTGTTTGAATCAGATATATTGGTGGAAAGTTGTTCATGACAGTCTCTTGTTATTCTTTTAGTGTTTATAGGAGCTCTAGTAACGTCACCTCTTTCATTCCTGATAGAAGTAATTTGTGTTTTCTTTATTTTTTTATCTATCTTACTAGTGGTTTATCAATATTATTTTGTTTTTAACTAATCAAATTTTGTTTTTTGTCATAACTGTTCATTTTATATTACATTAATTTCTGTTCTTAGGTAAAGGTACTTCTGAGCACTCATGATAGCAGTGTTTAGACCTTTCTGGCCTAGTACTCAAAAGGCATGCTTGTGTACTGAGTAATGACTTTGAACATGAATTAAAAGAACTGATTGCTAAGATTTTGAGCTGAGACCATTTAAGATATTAGAGCCCTGTTATTAAGGTTGATCTTGAGTGTTCATAGTTCTCTAAGAAACACTGCAAAATAGTTTTTCGTGGAAGTCAGATTACATCAGAGGCTTTGCCTTAACAACTAAACTCAAGAATGGAAATAGGGATCGCTTGGCTGCTCTTTGTTTCCCAATGACTTTCATTTTCTACCTGAAATTTAAGTTTTCCCATGGTCTTGAGAGAAGCCTTCCTTCCCCCCTCCCCACCCTGACCCCCACAGTGGACTTAAGTGTGATCTTGCCTCTTGCCCTGTAGGTGTGATCTTGTAGTTGAATAGCCCAGGCTGGTACCTGGGACTACAGGAAGCATGGACTTCATTAAGGTTACATGCTTCAGATACGTAACTCAGGAGTGTCAATTTTCACTTAAAAGGCAGCCTACTTTACCACTGCCCAGACTGTTCATATTATACCTATATGCCAAATAGGCAAGGATTAGAGATGTAGGTGGAATATTTAGGTATTCTGTATCTCCAGCATTATTGGTTAAGACGGGAATCAGGTTGAATTGAAGCATGTTACTTGTAAGATTCAGTCAGCAAATATTTATGGAACACCTATCCTGTGCAAGCTTTTCTGAGAGGATGTAATTAGGGAATAAATTAATGGTTAGTTACATGATTGTTGGCAATAGTCTTATCACCTAAAATTTGAGTGATATATTATAAAATAAATTTGTTTTATCCTGTGTATTTTACCTCTTTTCCCCTTGTTTCATCTTCAACATATATACAAATCCATTCTTAGCTTTGTAACCGCTATAATCATGTAACTTATTTTTCCATCCTATAATTGTGGTCTAAAAATATGTGACTTATTGTTCAGGTCATTATTATTTCAAATATCACCATATTACTATTTATTGAACTAAGTCACATATAATTTATTGTAACGGCAATAGCAGATCCAAGACATTGCATTTTTCTTCTTTTTTAAACTTGTCTTAACTTTTAAAAAATTACTGAATTTTAGCCTATATATGAACAAATGCAAAAAACTCAATGAGTTTTTATAAAATGTACATAACTTTGTAACCTCATCCATATCAGGAAGTAGATAAAAGTCCTGCTCATGCTGTTCCCAAAATGTTCACTCTTTCTGCCTCAGAGTTAACCACTGTCCTGATTCCTAATCAGTTATATTACACAAATGGAATCATATGTTCTCTGTGTCTACCTTCTTTTGCTCAAAATTATGTTTGTGAGATTTATATATATTAATGTGTATAACTCTGCATTCATTTCTTTGTTGTATAAAATCCCACTGAATGATTATACAAATGAATGTATCCATTCTGCTAATGATGTTTAAGTTGTTCCCCACTTGGGACAAATATAAGTAATGATGCTATGAACATCTTACTGAATTTAATTCTTTATGTTCTCTGGACATAGGATTTTGTCCAATATATTTATAATCCCATACTCTGTAGTTTGATTTTTTAAAATTTTCATAGTGTAATCTTTTGATAGCATTATCATTTATTGATAAGTTCTTTATTTTAATACAGTGCAATTTGTCTATCTTTTCCTTAAATTTAGTGCCTTTTCTTTTCTGCTTAGGGAACTCTTACCTCTCCCAAGATCTTGAAAATATTCTCTTAAATTATCACCTAGAAGTGTTGTTATTTTCTTTTCTACAATTTAATACTGTTTTGTGCTTTTGTGAAATTTCATTTATTTTAAATATGCATATTCAATTGGCTCAGCATCATGAACCTTTTATGAGTGAATCTCTTTCTAGACTATATTTTGTTCCACTTGACTATCTGTCAAGATTTCATCAATACCATGTTGCCTTGATTACTACAGAGTTGCTTGTAGTAATCTCTCATGATCTTTTTCATTTCTGCAGTGTCAGTTGTTACCTCTCCTTTTTCATTTCTAATTCTATTGATTTGAGTCTTCTCCCTTCTTTTCTTGATGAGTCTGGCTAGTAGTTTATCTATTTTGTTTATCTTCTCAAAGAACCAGCTTTTAGTTTTATTGATCTTTGCTATAGTTTCCTTCATTTCTTTTTCATTTATTTCTGATCTGATTTTTATGATTTCTTTCCTTCTGCTAGCTTTGGGGTTTTTTTGTTCTTCTTTCTCTAATTGCTTTAGGTGCAAGGTTAGGTTGTTTATTTGAGATGTTTCCTGCTTCTTAAGGTGGGTTTGTATTGCTATAAACTTCCCCCTTAGAACTGCTTTTGCTGCATCCCATAGGTTTTGGGTCGTTGTGTCTCCATTGTCATTTGTTTCTAGGTATTTTTTATTTCCTCTTTGATTTCTTCAGTGATCACTTCATTATTAAGTAGTGTATTGTTTAGCCTCCATGTGTTTGTATTTTTTACAGATCTTTTCCTGTAATTGATATCTAGTCTCATGGCATTGTGGTCAGAAAAGATACTTGATACAATTTCAATTTTCTTAAATTTACCAAGGCTTGATTTGTGACCCAAGATATGATCTATCCTGGAGAATGTTTCATGAGCACTTGAGAAAAATGTGTATTCTGTTGTTTTTGGATGGAGTGTCCTATAAATATCAATTAAGTCCATCTTGTTTAATGTATCATTTAAAGCTTGTGTTTCCTTATTTATTTTCATTTTGGATGATCTGTCCATGGGTGAAAGTGGGGTGTTTAAGTCCCCTACTATGAATGTGTTACTGTCGATTTCCCCTTTTATGGCTGTTAGTATTTGCCTTATGTATTGAGGTCCTCCTATGTTGGGTGCATAAATATTTACAATTGTTATATCTTCTTCTTGGATCGATCCCTTGATCATTATGTAGTGTCCTTCTTTGTCTCTTGTAATAGTCCTTATTTTAAAGTCTATTTTGTCTGATATGAGAATTGCTACTCCAGCTTTCTTTTGGTTTCCATTTGCATGGAATATCTTTTTCCATCCCCTTACTTTCAGTCTGTATGTGTCTCTAGGTCTGAAGTGGGTCTCTTGTAGACAGCATATATAAGGGTCTTGTTTTTGTATCCATTCAGCCAATCTGTGTCTTTTGGTGGGAGCATTTAGTCCATTTACATTTAAGGTAATTATTGATATGTATGTTCCTATTCCCATTTTCTAAATTGTTTTGGGTTTGTTATTGTAGGTCTTTTCCTTCTCTTGTGTTTCTTGTCTAGAGAAGTTCCTTTAGCATTTGTTGTAAAGCTGGTTTGATGGTGCTGAACTCTCTCAGCTTTTGCTTGTCTGTAAAGGTTTTAATTTCTCCATCAAATCTGAATGAGATCCTTGCTGGGTAGATTAGTCTTGGCTGCAGGTTTTTCTCCTTCATCACTCTCAGTATATTCTGCCACTCCCTTCCGGCTTGTAGGGTTTCTGCTGAGAGATCAGCTGTTAACCTTATGGGGATTCCCTTATGTGTTATTTGTTGTTTTTCCCTTGCTGCTTTTTTTGTTTTTTTTTTGCGGTACACGGGCCTCTCACTGTTGTGGCCTCTCCCGTTGCAGAGCACAGGCTCCGGACGTGCAAGCTCAGCGGCCATGGCTCACGGGCCCAGCCGCTTCGCGGCATGTGGGATCTTCCTGGACCGGGGCACAAACCCGTGTCCCCTGCATCGGCAGGCGGACTCTCAACCACTGCGCCACCAGGGAAGCCCTCCCTTGCTGCTTTTAATATGCTTTCCTTGTATTTAATTTTTGACAGTTTGATTAATATGTGTCTTGGTGTATTTCTCCTTGTATTTATCCTGTATGGGACTCTCTGTGCTTCCTGGACTTGATTAACTATTTCCTTTCCCATATTAGGGAAGTTTTCAACTATAATCTCTTCAAATATTTTCTCAGTCCCTTTCTTTTTCTCTTCTTCTTCTGGAACCCCTATAATTTGAATGTTGGTGCGTTTAATGTTGTCCCAGAGGTCTCTGAGACTGTCCTCAGTTCTTTTCATTCTTTTTTCTTTATTCTGCTCTGCAGTATTTATTTCCACTATTTTATCTTCCAGGTCACTTATCTGTTCTTCTGCCTCAGTTATTCTGCTATTGATCCCATCTAGAGTACTTTTAATTTCATTTATTGTGTTGTTCATCATTGCTTGTTTCATTCTTATTTCTTCTAGGTCCTTGTTAACTGTTTCTTGCATTTTGTCCATTCTATTTCCAAGATTTCGGATCATCCTTACTCTCATTATTCTGAATTCTTTTTCAGGTAGACTGCCTATTTCCTCTTCATTTGTTAGGTCTGGTGCGTTTTTATCTTGCTCCTTTATCTGCTGTGTGTTTTTCTGTCTTCTCATTTTGCTTATCTTACTGTGTTTGGGGTCTCCTTTTTGCAGACTGCAGGTTCGTAGTTCCCGCTGTTTTTGATGTCTGTCTCCAGTGGCTACGGTTGGTTCAGTGGGTTGTGTAGGCTTCCTGGTGGAGGGGACTAGTGCCTGTGTTGTGGTGGATGAGGCTGGATCTTGTCTCTCTAGTGGGCAGGTTCACGTCTGGTGGTGTGTTTTGGGGTGTCTGTGGCCTTATTATGATTTTAGGCAGCCTCTCTGCTAATGGGTGGGGTTGTGTTCCTGTTTTGCTAGTTGTTTGGCATAGGTTGTCCAGCACTGTGGCTTGCTGGTTGTTGAGTGAAGCTGGGTGCTGGTGTTAAGATGGAGGTATCTGGGAGATTTTTGCCTTTTGATATTATGTGGAGCTGGGAGGTCTCTTGTTGACCAATGTCCTGAAGTTGGCTCTCCTACCTCAGAGGCAGAGCCCTGACTCCTGGCTGGAGCACCAAGAGCCTTTCATCCACACGGCTCAGAATAAAAGGGAGAAAAAGTAGAGAGAATTAGTAGAAGTATGAGGAAAGAAAGAAGGAAAGGAGGGAAGGAAGGAAGGAAGAAAGAAAGAAAGAAGCAAAGAAGGAAAGAAGGCAAGAAGGAAAGAAAGGAGGGAGGGAGGGAGGAAGGAAGGAAGGAGGGAAAGAAGGAAAAAAGACAGAAAGAAAGAAGATACAGTAAAAATAAAATAAAGTGTAATAAAGTTATTGAATTAAAAAATTCTTATTTAGAAAAAAAAAGGGACGGATAGAACCTTAGGACAAATGTTGGAAGCAAAGTTATACAGACAAAATCTTACACAGAAGCATACACATACACCCTCACTAAAAGAGGTAAAGGGGGAAAAATCATAAATCTTGCTCTCAGAGACCACCTCCTCAATTTGGGATGATTCGTTGTCTAAAGGAGGGAAGGAAAGAAAGAAAGAAAGAAGGCAAAGTATAATAACGTTATTAAAATTAAAATTAATTATTAAGAAAAAAATTTAAAAAAAAACCATGGACGGATAGAACCCTAGGACAAATGGTGGAAGCAAGACTATACAGACAGGATCTCACACAGAAGCATACACATTCACAAAAAGAGGAAAAGGGAAAAAAATCATAGATCTTGCTCCTAACGTCCACTTCCTTAATTTGGGATGATTGGTTGTCTATTCAGGTATTCCACAGATGCAGGGTATATCAAGTTGATTGTGGAGCTTTAATCCGCTGCTTCTGAGGCTGCTGGGAGAGATTTCCCTTTCTCTTCTTTGTTCTCACAGCTCACCGGGGCTCATCTTTGGATTTGGCCCTGCCTCTGCATGTAGGTCGCTGGAGGGCGTCTGTTTTTTGCTCAGACAGGACGGGGTTAAAGGAGCCGCTGATTCGGGGGCTCTGGCGCACTCAGGCCGGTGGGGAGGGAGGGGCACGGAGTGCGGGGCGGGCCTGCGGCTGCAAAGGCCAGCGTGACTTTGCACCAGCTTGAGGCCCGCCGTGCGTTCTCCCGGGGAAGTTGTCCCTGGATCCCGGGACGCTGGCAGTGGCGGGCTGCACCGGCTCCGCGGAAGAGGGGTGTGGAGAGTGGCCTGTGCTGGCACACAGGCCCCTTGGTGGCGGCAGCAGCAGCCTTAGCATCTCCTGCCCGTCTCTGGGGTCCGCGCTTTTAGCCGCAGCTCGCGCCGGTCTCTGGAGCTCCTTTAAGCAGCGTTCTTAAACCCCTCTCCACGCACCAGGAAACAAAGAGGGAAGAAAAAGTCTCTTGCCTCTTCGGAAGGTGCAGACTTTTACCCGGACTCCCTCCCGGCTAGCCGTGGTGCACTAACCCCTTCAGGCTATGTTCAAGCCACCAACCCCAGTCCTCTCCCTGTGCTCTGACCGAAGCCCAAGCCTCAGCTCCCAAACCCGCCCACCCCGGCGGGGGAGCAGAGAAGCCTCTCGGGCTGGTGAGTGCCGGTCGGCCCTGATCCTCTGTGCGGGAATCTCTCCGCTTTGTCCCCCGCACCCCTGTTGCTGTGCTCTCCTCCGCGGCTTCGAAGCTCCCCCCTCCGCCTCCCGCAGTCTCCACCCGCGAAGGGGCTTCGTAGTGTGTGGAAACTTTTCCTCCTTCACAGCTCCCTCCCACTGGTGCAAGTGCCGTCCCTATTCTTTTGTCTCTGTTTTTTCTTTTTTTTCTTTTGCCCTACCCAGGTACATGGGGAGTTTCTTGCCTTTTGGGAGGTCTGAGGTCTTCTGCCAGCCTTCAGTAGGTGTTCTGTAGGAGTTGTTCCACGTGTAGATGTATTTCTGGTATATCTGTGGGGAGGAAGGTGATCTCTGCGTCTTACTCTTCCGCCATCTTCCTCTCCATTCCCTTCCTTCCTCTTTACTTGTTTACCCATTCTAGAACATGCATTAAACTATACTGTACAAGTGTAATACTAGGTGATATGAAGAATACAAAAACTAATTTCAGAACAGCTCTGCCCATCAAAATCGTACAACCTAGAAATTGAAATCACATGCATATTAATAGGTTTAGGTTTGTATATAATAAGAGCATTAAGAATCATTTTGATGGGTTATTTGTGTCTTCAAAGTGAGAGAGCTCTTTATACTGAATATATGAGGCAAAGCTTGATGAAGAAAGGGGCACTTGTGTGGATCACAAATGGTGGATGTTGCTCCAAGGTCTTGAGATAAGAAACACAGCTGTTCAAATGATAGGCATTTCAACTTTTTAGTACAACAGTTAAGGAGGTTGTTATATTGCCCCATTCAGTAACTTTATAAGTTGACGACTTAGAAAATTGTTCTGACTTGGTAGTTCTAGGGTAATTAGAGCGGAGAGTTGGCTCCCAGTTTGCATGCAGTGAGGCTGATTTTATATACATTTTAAATATACAGATTAAACCAGGCTTTCAGAGTGCCTCAATCTAAATTCAAATGGAAATGAGCCAAACATCTTAAATTATTAATTAAAATGCTCTCAGAACTTAAAACTTATGTTAAGAATTTCAATCCCATATTGATAATAAAAAGTTATGATACACTTGTGTTAGCTGTACTCTGGCTGGATCAGAAGCTTTCGCATTTTGCAACAATGCAATTTTTTGATAGACATCTCATTACATTTTATAAGGACACAGGAACAAGAGAAATGACTTAGTATGCTGTCATTATTTTTTATATTTAAAAAAACTCAATTTGGGAAACGTGAGATTACAGAACTAGGGAAGATTAATATTTTTATAAAGTTGTTTTATAAAGTTATTTTTATAAATTTTTAAAAGTTTTATTTATATAAAAAATAAAAACTTTTTATAAAGTTTTTTTTATACAGAAATAAAAGATATCTTCAT
Source organism: Pseudorca crassidens (assembly GCF_039906515.1). Taxonomy (NCBI): domain Eukaryota; kingdom Metazoa; phylum Chordata; class Mammalia; order Artiodactyla; family Delphinidae; genus Pseudorca; species Pseudorca crassidens. Next base: position 41,399,275 of record NC_090311.1, on the reverse strand, counting down.
TTTTACCGACTGATGTTTCCTCCTTCACTCAGTAAGATACCATTTCTGCCAAGTCAAAACTTTTAAGGTAACAGTGAGATTAGCAACATACCGTGAATCTTCTCTATTATGATGAGGAAGTAAGAACTCCGTTCATGTCTTTTCATGCTTTTCTCAGTCACATTGCCATTCCATGCTGGCATTCACAGCTCATAATACTTATTTGTAACGAAAAGAAATTTAGGTTTCTTCATTTGTCAGCAGTCTCTTTTTCTCTCTCTCTCTCTCTCCATATGCATTTGTCTCAATGTGTGTTTGTATATATATCAGCTGTGACACATGTAGCTTCATTGTGTGGTATAATTAAAACATTTCATGTTCAGGTATAGGTTTAAGGCTTAGAAGGAATTTAGTATTGTTAATATTAGAGTTTTTCATTACTGGATGAGTTATTTAGCTTGAAGGTAAAGGAGAAGTGGTTTAAAAATGGAATGGAATGGAATAGAAGCCACAGTAATGTTCATTCATACCTCAAATGTTAAGCGGAGACCAGAAATGAGGAAAATATGTAAAATTTAAGAGTAGTAGAGGAGTGATTATCATTGAATATCCCCAGAGCAAATGAGAAACACTTACCATGTACAATTAGTTCCCAACATCTGTTCCATGAGCTTCTATTTCTTTGCTATACTGGAATCATTGTTCGAGCAAACTGTGCTTAGCCCGAGGGTAAGGAACATAAATTATGTATAATGTGAATAGTCTTCACTGAGCCAATGTGGCTCAGTATGTACTTCTCTCATTCATTTCACTGGTTTTTCCTCATATAATTACTAGTGGACATATAGCATTGTATAAATGAATTTTCAAATAAAGTTAGCTAAATGTACTTACAAATATACAACCTCTAGCTTAATGTACATTACAAAAGTAGTATTTTTAAATTATTTCATAAATATTAAAATATTTCCTTGGGGGTATATAAGCACACATATGCCTAAGTTACGAGAGTCAGGTGGAAAGAACTATGCTGTGAAATAACCTAGCCCTGAAAATGAATAACACAAACTACAGTCTCAAACATTCTTAGGACCTCCTTTCTCATCTACACTGCTTAGTTCTGTTTTATGTTTACTATCACACCCTCCTGTGCATATCAGCTTTTGTTTCCTTTCCTTTAAAGTAAATTTCTTCAAAAGGAGGAAACCTGAGCTTTATATTTAAACTGCAGCCACATGAAAAAGAACAGACCTTTCTTTCTGGAACTAAAGTTCACAATTCTAGGACAGAGCTCTCTGATTGCTAACACTATGGTAGATGCCCAGATGAGTCCATGAATATCGGACCAAACTGTTTAAAATGGCTGCTCCCGGTCAACTATAAAGACATGGGAGAGAAATATTACTCAATGTTAAATTTATTCTATTGCTAAATTCTATGTTCCAAACAGAAAACGCTGTCAGTGCACATAAATATGTGAGTATGTGCACGTTCATTTTCCTCAAACCTCAGAGTTAAGTTGTTTTTCCTCCATGTTTGGCTCTCTCTCTGTTCCATACACACACGTACACACATACCCTCTGATATACAAGAACAGGAACTTCTCTTCCGTCTGAACCTAGGAATAAAATTATTGGGTCACAGAAAGAGATGATAAGTTTTAGTAACTGTTTCTTTGTACACATGGAGCCCATAGTGCAAGGACATTTCTAACAGAGACCTCTGAACAGATACAAGATATATCTTGCTGTACTAAATACTGATTCTTAGAGCAGGTGAAAAAATAAGATGACTTT